>NC_081526.1:36246524-36346524 GCF_030273125.1 Centropristis striata | reverse complement strand
CCCTGAACGCACCATAGCCGCTCCACTGCCCTGAATGCACCATAGTCATTCCAACGCCCATGAACACAACATAGCCGATCCAACGCCCTGAAAGCACCATAGTCATTCCAACGCCCATGAACACAACATAGCCGATCCAACGCCCTGAAAGCACCATAGTCATTCCAACGCCCATGAACACAACATAGTCATTCCAACGCCCTTGAACACACCATAGCCGCCCCAACGCCACTGAACTCACCATATAAAAAATTGTGATAATAATAGAGATCGAGCAATATTAAAAAATATATTTTCATATTTTTTTTTCCATATCTCCCAGCCCTATCAGTGCATATAGTTCAATGTTTATGTTTACAGAGAGCTGTGTTTGAACATACTTTTGTACACATCAGTCCTGTTTTTGTGTTTGTTTTGTCGGTTCATGTTGAGAAACTTTAAACTTTAGTCCGATGACTCAGACGGTGATGAAGAACAGAAGCTGTCTGAGGCTCCGCAGAGACGATGTGAAGCAGAATGAGACACACACCTGAACAGCAGGTGAGCTGTTAACCTCTCTCTCTCTCTCTCTCTCTTCTCTCCTGTGAGTTTTTCCTCCTTGTTTTGTCTCATTATCACCTCAACACCAGAGAACTGATTTGTTATGCAGATGACTCAATAAATGTGCACATCAGAGTGTGACTGAACCTGCTCACCTCCGAGCTGCATTCACAAAGAGACATTTATTATTATCAAAGACGGCACAAACACTTTAAAGACTTTTCTGCATTACAACAAAAGCTAAATCACATTCTGTCAATAAGAAAACTGAGAATATTAAACATTAAACCTTCTGCGTATCAGCTCTGTGAGAACCCGATTTAAACAGTCCTTTATCAGCTGTTATCATCCATCAGCTCCACCTGCTGGCAGGTGCAGCAGGTTGTTATCAGCTCATTCAATGGTCACAAGCTGAGAACTGGGAAGTCGCTAAAAAGTTGCAAATCAGGACTTCATGGTGTTCGTCTACTGTGTCAAAAGAAAAGTGGACGATGTTATTTGAAGTAACATTCATGCGTTGTGTTATTATGTGACCATCGTAACTACATTTACATCATTTATTTTACTGTTTAAACATCTAACCAGGAATGTTTTAGCTCTAACGTTGGAAAAGTGCTTCTGTAGAGTAGTCGTTCAGCTAAACGTCAATGCTCAGACACATATGAGTGTGTCTACCACAGCTCCCATAGACTCCTATGAGACTTTCTACCACAATTCCCATAACCCAAAATCCGTGGAATAGCCACGGAATCACTCAAATTTCCGTGAAACTGACACGGATTTAACTTTTTTTCCTATTGGTTTGTTCCAAGTCACGTGACTTTTAAGGTCCCGGCGGTCAGAACAAAAAACATGGCGGACAGTTCTCTCATTTTTAGTGAAAAAAAATCAATATTTTGACTTAGTTTCTGCATAAAAATGGATTTTGATCACATTTCTAGCGAGAAATATATGTTTTATTTTCTAAATATTCACTCAGTGAATGTACATAATCACTTTGTATGTTGGAATAGCCACGGGATATGACTGTCATTAACTTGCATTGTAGCGAAATCCGTGTCAGTTTCACGGAAATTTGAGTGATTCCGTGGCTATTCCACGGATTCCTGTGAGACCAGGTTGGTTTCGATCCCAGAGGCGGAGACATGACGAGATTTAGAAATCCAGATCCACCCACATCAACGTAACGGTGATCCACTCTGCCAATGTTTTGAAATACTCAGATAAAGTCAGCAGGATTACCTTGATCCATGACTGGGATGGATTTTCACGTCTGCATTAATAATCATTCATTATTCATTCATTAACCTTAACCGCTCATCTGCAATCGGGTCGTGGGGGGCTGGAGCTGATCCAGCTGACATATGGCGAGAGGCGAGGTCCACCTGGACAGGTCTCAGACTGTCACAGGGCACATTAATAATCAGAAGCAGTGGTGGTTCTACACAGGGGCCTCCAGGGGCCACTGCCCCTGTTAAGAAGCCCTTGGCCCCTGCTGTGGCCCCTGTGTCAAATTAATAATAAAATTATCAATTTATAATGATAGACGACGGAACAATTCTTAATTCGCAATAAAAGCTTGTGTATATATAAAAAAAAATCATTCTCACTGTACTGCACTTTCAAAATAAAAGAAGTAATTTTGCACAAAATTAGAAATGTCATTGTCGTACAAAAAATGTCATATTGTTGGTGAGTCTCATTGTTTCAATCAGTGTATTTGTATCTTCCAAATATACTTAAATGAGATTCTTAAATAAGCTAAAATAAATGTTTTGAATGCTTAAAAATCATATTTGCTGTTTTTTAATGTGCCCCCCTGATTAAACACTGGCCCCTGCTTAGCCCCCACAGTAAAACTGGTCTAGAACCGCCACTGATCAGAAGGTCTGAAGTCAACTTATTTGTAGCAGATGACGAAACCGGAATGCAAAATCAAATGGAGCATCTGCTGATAAAAATATTTGTTTCGGATAATTCGGCTCCTCTCTCTCTCCTCATCCTCCTCCTCTTCCTCCTCTTCCCCCTCCTCCACCTCCTCCTGCTCTGCTGGTGTTTTTCCTCTCGGTGTCATTAGTGATTTATTTGAGGGTCTGCTGGAACACGAAGGGTGCTGTAGGTGTGATGCGGGTACATCGCCAGGCCTCCCCCCTCACCTCCTCCTCCTCCTCCTCCTCCTCCTCCTCCTCCTCCTCCTGCCGGTGATTGATCAGCACGAACACGTCGGAGCACCGGGGTTGTTCAGAGTAGCACACACAATTAGTGTGTGTGTTTCATTGTGTGTGTCTGCGGAGACCGGCAGCTTTATTCTGGAAGCTTTTAGTATTCATGTGCCAACATAAACAGCCCCGGTGAATCCCTCAGCCTGTTCTCCCTCCAATAATAAGAGCAGGAATATTATATTTATGAATGAGGCTCTCGCATGTCAGCTGCACTTTAAATCCATAATTATGAAGGTGTCGGATTTAAATCCTGTTCTGCTGCTAAACACTTTATAAATGGAGAGTTTGGAAATAGAATTTGTGTGTGCAGCTCTGAGAGCGTGAGGAGAATGATGTCTGTGCATAATGTGGTGAAATAATATCTCAGTATGGATGTTTCCCTCGCGTCAATACGCGTAAAAATGTTTATGTTTGAGTCAACAAACTGTCAGAAAGTCAACAAGAACAAACCAGTCTGGATTATTCTCATTATGACTGTTTGTAGCTGATGAATCGGAGAATAATTTCATCCGCCAGCAGATTAAATATTTAGTTTGTTTAAAGTCTGATAAAAGAAAAACAAGAATGTGGCACATACTGGCCAAGAATGTGAGACAGAGATTAATTTACTGCTTTCACAGATAAACAGGCCTGATTTATATTTGTAAATATATACAAACGGAAAGAAACATGAGAGGACAAACAAGAGTTTCTGTAAGATGTAAATGTAAATATAAACATATCAGATAAAATATCTCAAACCTCATTTACTATGAAACTGCAGCCATCAGTTAGCTGTTAGCTTAGCATAAAGCCAGAAGACAGTTAGCTGTTAGCTTAGCATAAACACAGCAGACAGTTAGCTGTTAGCTTAGCATAAAGACAGCAGGAAGCTGCTAGCTTAGCATAAAGACAGCAGACAGTTAACTGTAAGTTTAGCATCAATCCAGCAGACAGTTAACTGTTAGCTTAGCATAAAGCCAGCAGACAGTTAGCTGTTAGCTTAGCATAAATCCAGCAGACAGTTAACTGTTAGCTTAGCATAAAGCCAGCAGACAGTTAGCTGTTAGCTTAGCATAAAGACAGGAGACAGTTAGCTGTTAGCTTAGCATAAAGCTGCTGTCTCCATGTTTCTAAATCTTTGATTATTGAAAACATCCGATGAGTCAACAAACTGACAGTGTGCTTGAACAAACTGCAGCCTGAACACACGGCGGGTGTGTGTGTGTGTGTGTGTGTGTGTTTGTGTGTGTGTGTGTGTGTGTGTGTGTAGTGGCCTGTTTTGAGCAGGAAATAGCTCCGATCAGGGTTTTTCCTGGGAACAATGAGGATGGACAGACTGTGAGATGTGATGTGATGTGTAAAGAGAAGCTAGTTTTCTTAGTAAGTGGCAATCCGAACGCCTTGCTGCTCCCCATCTACTCCTACGCACACACTGATGTTACACACAGTGTTTTAAAGGTCGCACAGCTCTGGCGGATGAAGGAACACACAGCAGGCTCATGATGAGTGAATTAAAGGTGCATCCTGTCAACGACACGCCAGCTTCAACAGAAACACAGTTAACCCTCGAAACACTGCTTTAGTGGTAATTTTCTGTGTTTTGTGGTAATTTTGTGTCTTTTTTTGGGAATTTCCCATCTTTTTTGTCATTTTGTGTCTTTTTTGGTGATTTTTTGTCTTTTTCATTTTGTGTCTTTTTTTTAATATTTTGTGTATTTTTTTGGTAATTTTCCATCTTTTTTTGTCATTTTGTTTCTCTTTTGTGGTAATTTTGTGTCTTTTTGGGGTAATTTTCTGTATTTTTTCTCCTTTTCTGTCTTTTTTGGTAATTTTGTGTCTTTTTCATTTTGTGTCTCTTTTTGGTAATTTTATGTCTTTTTTTTTGGTAATTTTCCGTCTTTTTTATTTTGTGTAGTTTTTTTTTTGTCATTATGTGTCTTTTAACCCTCAAAACACTGCAGTTAACCCTCACAGTCCCAGATCTGCCTTCAGACTGCAGGAGGCCAGTCTGTGTTTGATGATGATAGAATAAGTAAAACCAGAGAAAAGGTCAATATATATATATAGTATCAAATTAGATGTTCTCCTCACTTCACATCTTCTTGAACCATAAACATCATTTTAAAAATCAGATTTTATGGCTTTTTGTGTTTTTCGTGTTGTAAATGATGAGGTCATAGAGGTGAGGCTGATACTGACACAGCATGGTAAACATATTTAAGTTTATATACAGGTAAACTACAAAGACTAAGGACAGAGACCAGCAGCTCTAACATCACAATATCTGACTAAACTGACATAAACAGAGAAAACAATCCAAAAAATTAGCTGTGTGTTAAATCGAGCTCCCAGATATTGTTGTGGTGATATTTCAGCACATCTGCTTGTGATTCTGGATGTTTCCTGCCGTCAGCAGGGAGAGATAAAGCGTCCTGACTGGGAGCTTCATCCCTCTAAACTTCAGCAGGAATTCAAACATGACAGAGAGGTTTAATATCTCAGTCTGTTCTCAGACCTTCACACTGAGAGAGGAGAAGCTCCAGAGCCGAGGACAGACGTTATTAATGTGCTCCAGTCACCAACAACAACAACCAACAACGACACTTCACTCCGAAGGCTCGTTTCAACGCATTCTCAAAAAGGAATTTTTCATGATTTCTGACAAAAATCGTGTCATGGGATTAGGACTGGACATGGGATAATCAGTGTTTGTTGTACATGTTGCAGCACATTGTTGAACAATGGGGCCATTTTTGCACCCAATTTCTGCACGTAACCTTATTAAATATGTGCAAACAGCACAGGAGCACCGAGACATGTTTGCACTTCACTCTTTACAGTTCCTCTGAGAATAAAGTGTTTCTTTTGGTCTTGTTTCTGCAGGTTCAGGGCTGCAGAAGTGTCACAATTCTTCTGTGGATCTGTGTGACGGTCTGTCTGCAGACTCCATGCAGCTCTGATCAGACTTCAGCTCCTTCACAGGAACATCAGGAGGGAATAGACCAGAACAGCTCCACCTTTTACACACAATGCACAACATCACACTGCACACTGGAAAATGTATCCATATATCATCCAAAGAGGAGGGGAAAAATAGATACAGTATAGTATTGTGATATTTTCTGAAACTAGAAGATGTAAGGAATGTATAGGCACCATGTGTCAGGATATCAAGTTGGGAAGTTGTTGAAATAACGCTGCAAAGTTGGTCTTTTTTCTGTTTGATTCAGAAACATTGTGAGTAGTGAAGCTTGTTGTTTGTTAAAGTTTGATAAAATGCTGCAGTTGTTGTCGTCCAGACATGTTTGATATCAGTTCAGTTCAGTTTGACTGAATACTTTGTTGTTCAGTCTGTGGGATTGACTCTCATTGTGGAGAAATAAAAAGACTGAAGTAAGATGAATATATTGAGAATTTTCTCTAATTGGACAAAACGATTGTTGACTGAATTTCATTTTGTGGACTAGTCTGGAAACCAGCCGTTCATTTCTCCGTAGAGGAGGTGTGGTTTACGATCCTCCTCTACGGTTTATTGGACGCTACAAATGTCTATCATAAGCGTCTGTCGGTAGCTCTTAGCCAATCAGATCAGTTATACCAGATGACATATGTAGAGCGACAGAAATTGATGTTTACATAGCCAGACTAGCCCATCTCTACCTTGAGACTAAAATGTTCAATTCTGCTTCTGCAACGTTTTTCTGCAGCATGTTCTTATACAGTTAAATCACAATATATTGTATCAATACTCACCATATCACACAATGCTTAAAATCACAATAATATCGTATTGTGACTCAAGTATCGGGATAAAATCGTATCGTGACTCAAGTATCAGGATAAAATCGTATCGTGGGGCCGATGATTCACTCCTCTATTATCTATACAAAGATCCTTTCAGTGCTTTCTGCAAGGAAGGATTCAGTTCACCAGCTCTTTCTGTTCTTTTTGTCTTATTTCTGCAGAAGACTCACTGTCCTCCTATGGATCTGTCCCACAGTCTGTCTGTCTGTCTGTGAGCTCTACTGAGGGTTGCTGTCATTAGGCCTGGTGTGGTTTGTGTTGTTTGTGACTCAGTCTGAAGACATTTGGTGCTTTGGAAGGTTCGAATCTGCACATACAGACTGCATAAACTACAGATATTTCTTATACATATATTTTCTATAGATACACGTCTGTGCTGTCCACAATAAAGGACTCCAGCAGTTTGTGGATAAACTGTCAGGCCAATAATCCACGATGTGTACTTTACATATTTCTGTGGATTTATTAATCTTCAGAGGGACGATAAGAAGATTAGATGGAGAGGTTTGCTGGCTCTTTATTGGCTGCTTAGTTCAAACCAGTCTCTCTGTCTGTGCACTGAGAGGTTTGATCCACCGTCCTGCTGAGAAACTGCAGGAGAGAGACACTGAGCCTGAGAGACAGGATTCAGAGAGAGAGAGAGAGATAATTGTGTTTCTGCAGTCGTATTGATCCTTCAGTTCAGCTGATGTATAAATAGATGCTGCAGAGTTACACAGGAGGAGTCGTGTGAGTATGTATACAGAATCTGAGTACTTCTTCCCTCTCTGCTGCAGGGCTGGAGTCTCTTACACATCAGTGGTGTGACAACAAACAACACGACAAGCTGAAATATTGCAAATATTTTGCATCCGAACTACAGATACCTGCAGTGATGTGAACTTGTTACAGTTGCAAAGTTTATTCAATAACAGGTTTGAATATATTCACCAACTAACATGCTGTTGACTCTTCTGCTAAACATGCACAGTGTGTTTATGTCTGAGGCTTTTATTATGAAAAGTAAGAACAGGGTTAAGGTCTTGGTACAGACTGTGTAACCTCTATGTTGTTTTATAATAGTCATAAGTAATAAAAAACATGGTTGTTGACTTTATTTGAAGGGAAAAAAACCCAACAGATTTCTGGCTGTTTCGCTGCGTAATATTTACATTCTGTGTGAAAGAACTCAAACACAAAAGAGCTGATAGAATAATATATACGTGGCACTCCGGTGTGTAAAGACATTCAAAAAAGATTGATTGTTTATAGATGGAATATTTCTCTTGAACAGAACTCGAATTGCTCCGGACTTGGACATGACGAGATTAGGTTGTCCTGCTTACTCCAGTGGTCAAAGAATCAAATATTCACATACAAGAGGACACAATAACATGCTTTACTGTAGGAGAAACACTGCATATTATCAGCATAATGTGGGCATGTCAGTAATGAGGAGACTCGTGGGTTATCAACATTAAGTGGGCATGTTAGTAAAGAGGAGACTTGTGGATTATCAACATAAAGTGGGCATGTCAGTAAAGAGGAGACTTGTGGATTATCAACATAAAGTGGGCATGTCTGTAAAGACTCGTGGATTATCAACATAAAGTGGGCGTGTCAGTAAAAAGGAGACTTGTGGGTTATCAGCATAAAGTGGGCATGTCTGTAAAGACTCGTGGATTATCAACATAAAGTGGGCGTGTCAGTAAAAAGGAGACTTGTGGGTTATCAGCATAAAGTGGGCATGTCTGTAAAGACTCGTGGATTATCAACATAAAGTGGGCATGTCAGTAAAGAGGAGACTCGTGGGTTATCAACATTAAGTGGGCATGTCTGAAAAAGACTCGTGGATTATCAACATAAAGTGGGCATGTCTATAAAGAGGAGACTCGTGGGTTAACAACATAAAGTGGGCATGTCAATAAAGAGGAGACTCGTGGGTTAACAACATAAAGTGGGCATGTCTATAAAGAGGAGACTCGTGGGTTAACAACATAAAGTGGGCATGTCAGTAAAGAGGAGACTCGTGGGTTAACAACATAAAGTGGGCATGTCAATAAAGAGGAGACTCGTGGGTTAACAACATGAAGTGGGCATGTCAATAAAGAGGAGACTCGTGGGTTAACAACATAAAGTGGGCATGTCAATAAAGAGGAGACTCGTGGGTTAACAACATAAAGTGGGCATGTCAGTAAACTGCAGTGTTCAGACTCTGAATGAAACAGATAAAGAATAGAAGCTGTGAGGACACACCTCAGTGAGTCAGATTATAAACCGTCAGCAGGACAGAGTCGTGTTCGTCACACACTAATATCACCTTTTTAATGTCGCACTCAAATTGAATACTAAAATAAGCCATCATGCCACTTATTACCCTGCGTGGGACACAGCTGATGATCCCGGAGGGTCTGATGGAAACATTCCTGCAGGAGAACAAAGAGATTTCACGCACACACACACACACACACACACACACACACACACAGGCGGGATTCCCACAGGACGTCCACGAGACGCGTCCAATAAAGAGGATTAGAGACTGTGGCCTGTGCACCCGAGTGTTTCCAATAACTGCCTCCTGCACAAGTCATTAAAATTTAAACCATCCCCCTTTTAGCTGCATATCACTGTCCTGCTCTGCATGCATTAGAGTGTGTGTGTGTGTGTGTGTGTGTGTTTGTGTGTGTGTTAATGTGTGCATGCACGGTGTGAGAAAATTAGAAAGGAAGATAAGAGGAAGTGTGAGTGAAAATGTGATTCTATCCTCTGCAGCCCTGCAGGCACACACACGCACACTCACACACACACACACACACTAAAGCAGGGAGGAGGACTCGGTGAGATGAATGTTAAATTTACATTTTTCCTGTGAGCTGATGGTGTCGAAAGGAAATACATATTTATGTTGAGGCAGCACCTCGACGGCAGGAGGACCACGCTGCATACTGACACACACACACACACACACACACGCACACACACACAATGAGAAGCTTCAGCAGACATTTTATGAGGGAATGGTTGAAATGTGTTTTAAACTAATATTAAAGCATAGAAAGGTGGAAAATGTGGAATCGTCTCAGTCAGAGCTGCAAATAATAATTATCAATGACAAATTAAACCGTTAGTGGTTTGGTTAAATCATGAAGTCAGGCTGAAGAACAACATTGGAGCATGAAACAGTGCCGGTACGTAGTGATGGAGCTCCATCTGATGAACATTAAGATGTTTCATGTTTCAGCTGATGGTTTGAATCCGTTGGTCATTATTTCTGGATAAACATATAAACGTTTCCAGCAGGGCTGTCAGAGAGCCGGCCCACATCTGGAACCAGGTGTTGGTGTTTGGACAGACACAGAACTGGCTCTCACATCTACTGAATATTGATCTTTTCAGCCTTTATAAGTAAAATATAATAATAATAATAATAATAATAATAAAACTTGTTTCTCCTGAATCTCAGCTGCTGTTGGTGTTATTTAATCTGAGGACAATCAGTCAGCCAATTAACAAAGTTACACACACACACACACACACACACGAGCCAGTCCTTTCCTGTTGCTAGGCAACCTGATAACTCAAAGACTTGTGGGATAAACGTGCCGATGAAACTCCTTCATCCCTCCTCCTCCTCCTCTTCCTCCTCCTCCTCCTCCTCCTCCTCCTCCTCCTCCTCCTCCTCCTCCTCCTCCTCATGTTTACACACAGTTATTATGTCTGTTTGTCTTCCATCCATAACTTCTAACTGGCTGCAGATGTTTGCTGATGAACATTTGGTCCAGATGTTTGGCTTTTTACAAGAATTTAAAGATTTTTGTCTCCAGTAAACTAACTCACCTGAGTGTACCTGTTTACCATCACGATGCAGCTCAGACTCTCAGAAATCATGTTTAATATTTAACTCTTCTGGGACAGTGAATATGTTCTGAGATATGAAGCCAAACCACACAACGTTTCTCCTGCAGTAAAATGTGTTATTGTGTCCTCTTGTGTGTGAATCTTTGTGCATCCTGGGGTCCCTAAACAGTCTGTGAGCTGCATAAATCGGGTCTGACTGGAAAACTGAGACTCTTGTGGATTCAATGAGTGTTTCTTGATACTTGACCTCACTGCATACAATCACCAAAGGCATCAATTGGTACCATGTCATGATATCTTGTTGGGAAGAAGTGAAATAATGCTCCAAAGTCAATTGTTAACAAGGGATAAAACTGACACGACCATTTTCAAAGTGTCCCTCTGACCTCCAGATATCTGTCATTTACTGACATGCCCACTTTATGTTAAGAATTTTGAACAAAATAACAAAATTTCTGTATATTCAGCTATTGAAATGTACCAATTGTAAGCTCATACCCTATTTATTCAACTCAAGGAGACTTCAACGTCAACATCAACATAAAGTGGGCATGTCAGTAAGAGGAGACTTGTGGGTTATGAGCATAAAGTGGGCATGTCAGTAAAGAGGAGACTTGTGGGTTATCAACATAAAGTGGGCATGTTAGTAAAGAGGAGACTCGTGGGTTATCAGCATAAAGTGGGCATGTCAGTAAAGAGGAGACTTGTGGGTTATCAGCATAAAGTGGGCATGTCTGTAAAGAGGAGACTCGTGGGTTATCAGCATAAAGTGGGCATGTCTGTAAAGAGGAGACTCGTGGGTTATCAGCATAAAGTGGGCATGTCAGTAAAGAGGAGACTCGTGGGTTATCAGTAAAAAGTGGGCATGTCAGTAAGAGGAGACTCGTGGGTTATCAGCATAAAGTGGGCATGCCAGTAAAGAGGAGACTCGTGGGTTATCAGTATAAAGTGGGCATGTCAGTAAAGAGGAGACTCGTGGGTTATCAGTATAAAGTGGGCATGTCTGTAAAGAGAAGACCCATAGAACCCGCTTTAT
The DNA here is from genome assembly GCF_030273125.1 of Centropristis striata. Lineage (NCBI taxonomy): Eukaryota > Metazoa > Chordata > Actinopteri > Perciformes > Serranidae > Centropristis > Centropristis striata. The sequence continues at coordinate 36,335,100 of NC_081526.1, read as the reverse complement.
TCACATATCAGAGATCAGAGGGTCGCTTTCTTCAGAAAAAAATGTAGCCTAACTTAGCCTGGTTTCATACGATATAAATAAACTGACTGTAGTCTCATAACAGAGTCTGCTACAACCTCTGAGGGTTAATGGAAGATGGGACAAAGACGAAATCAGCTCCGGACATTAAACCACCTGAATCTGAAGCCCTACACACACACACACACACACACACACACACACACACACACACACACACACTATACTCTGTGCTGACTGCTTATCCACGCTCCACAAACCACAAAGACACTGCAGGCCACCGCACCACAGAAGAAGAGAAGTGTCCTAGTTAACCTTTGTGTTTCAGGCCCTCCGGCTGCTTCCTGCTGCTGCAAAGGTTCAGACTATCTCCACCAACCCCACAACACTAAACTAAAGATTCACACAGATATCACAGACTTAATGCATGAGACAAACAGGTCTGTCCCTTTAAACATAACGAGATAAACAGCCTCTGTGGAAAAGCTGCGGTCATTAAATAAAAAGCAGTTTTCAGGCTCCATTAGTTTTCAGGGTGGGACGAGGACACGATGAGTCCAGCTCTCACTTCAGCCGAACTTTCCATTAGCTCACAGTTTCCACAGACACAAACAGGGAATATGTGAAGGAAATATCTAGCAGTGACTCTGTAAACTGCTCCGACTAATATTTACTGTAAAGAAACATGAAGAAATTACTCAAGAAACGCAACAAATTCAGCTGTTTCAATACTAAACACAAAGTGTCCTGATGGAGGCAAACAAGAGCCAGAAAAATAAAACAAATCTATTTGAAAAATAAAAGAATAAATGCATGATTAATGTCTTGCTCTGTGGGGAGTCTGAGGCTGTCTGCAGTCACCAGCAGAGTCTGCAGACAGATGCATTGTGGGAGGTGTAGTGTGGAGGGATACGTGTCTTCAGGGGACAGGAAGCTGACCAACAGCATCCATCAGTGAGAGCATCAGAGCAGGAGACACTCTGAGCAACCATTACTGTCTCACACACACACACACACACACACACACACACACACACACACACACACACACACACACACACTAAGATCTGTTCTTCTGGTCTCTTGTTAACATGAACAAATGCATTTGTCACTGTTAACATCACTTATAATCAAAACCTAGTCGACAAATTTGCAAACAGCCAAACATCGGGTGCAACAACAAACCATAACAAGCCGGATAAAATTATATACAGAAAACAGCTCTACCTCCTCTCAGCACATGACCAGTTGATCTGATCTGATCACTCACTGAGTGCTCACCTCTGGTTTACCATCTGATCAATAAACACCAAACACCACGCTGAGCCACGCCTTCACCAGCTCACCTCAACCCTCAAACACCTCCTCATCCTCACGCTGCTGTTCACAGTGAACAGGTCAATCCCAGAGTGGAGCTGCACAGAGACTGGTCTCAGACTGGTACTGGACTGGTCTCAGACTGGTACTGGACTGGTTGGTCTCACCAGCAGGGTGAGCGTCTCCACTGGAGGAGACAGGAGCAGCTGCAGTGGGTTAATGAGGACAGAGCAGCAGAGAGACAGAGGCTGGATGCAACAGAATGCAGCTGGATACAGCAGGATGCAGCAGGAGGCAGCTGGATGCAGCAGGATACAGCAGGAGGCAGCTGGATGCAGCAGGTTGCATCTGGATGCAACAGAATGCAGCTGGATGCAGCAGGATGCAGCAGTGTGCAGCTGGATGCAGCAGGGTGCAGCTGGATGCAGCAGGGTGCAGCTGGTTGCAGCAGGATGCAGCTGGAAGCAGTTGGATGCAGCAGGATGCAGCTGGAAGCAGTTGGATGCAGCAGGATGCAGCAGGATGCAGCAGGGTGCAGCAGGGTGCATCAGAGGGTTTTTGTTGGATGCTGTTGGAGGTTTGGCAGCTGCAGGCAGCTTGTTCCTCTATTGTCCCTCTGTGGGACAGGACGGTGTAATGATCCGTCTCCTTTGTCCTGAGCAGTCTGCTCTTTAATAACAGCTCATCCCTCACTGTCCACCTACTGTCCTCAGACTCCCACTGTGCTGCTGTTGCTGCACACATATATATACATATATATATATATAAAATGTATATACATATACATATACATATATATATATATATATATATATATACATATACACGTATATACATATACACACATATATGTATACACATATGTATATATATATATCTGTGTGTATATACATATTTTTATATACATATACATATATAGATATACGAAATAAACTGTAGCAACAAACTGTAGCAACTGTTTATAGCACTATATACTATTTATAACACTTGTGTTAAAATGTTGATATTTGTGTCAGAATGTCTTTATTCTCCATGTGTCATTTAAAATAAAGCGTTTGCACTAACCAGATCCTGTTAAAAACATTAAATTCTCCTCAGAGACACTGTGAAGACATGATTGATTCTGCTGAGACCAACGGTCACGTGACAAATATTCACTGAAAATCTGTTTACACAGAGCAGAGAGGAGAGGACAGGAGAGGCTGTTTACACAGAGCAGAGGGGAGAGGACAGGAGAGGCTGTTTACACAGAGCAGAGAGGAGAGGACAGGAGAGGCTGTTTACACAGAGCAGAGGGGAGAGGACAGGAGAGGCTGTTTACACAGAGCAGAGAGGAGAGGACAGGAGAGGCTGTTTACACAGAGCAGCGAGGAGAGGACAGGAGAGGCTGTTTACACAGAGCAGAGAGGAGAGGACTAGGAAAATTAACTTAATAATGATCATCAGTAACATCTGTAGCTGTCTGACACAGATGGACGAGTTTGTCCGACACGATGAATCTCACACTGATACACATCATGTCACACACTCCACGTTTAACCCACATTTAACCCTGCAGAGAGAGAGAGACAGAGAGAGAGAGAGAGAGAGAGACAGAGAGACAGAGAGAGAGAGAGAGAGAGAGTGTGTGTGTGTGTGTGTGTGTGTGTGTGTGTGTGTGTTTGTGTGACTGGGGGATGGTGTCATGTCATCCTTCTTCAGTCGAACTAATGGGAAGAGCAAGAGGCTGCTGCTTATCTACACCTCTGCCACACACACACACACACACACACACACTATGAGGGGTATTTTATGCCAGCGAACTATACTAAAACGCATGTACAGCGCCGCTGTACGCTGTTATTCTGCACAAAGACATGTTTGAGTTGTTCTGATTGTGCTGATATCACAGAGCTGCAGGACTGGATATATGCACTTTGGAAACCTTGTGTTTGCTAAAATTGTCCTATATAAATAAAGTGGATTGGATTGGATATAGATTGTATATGTTGCATTGAAACACGAGGACACAGAGAGGAGAATGTGACTGTGTGTGTCCGCCTGTATGCAGACGATGCTGCTGTTTACTTTCTGCAGCGAAGAAAAATTTGATGTTGTGTTGCTTAAAGATTCATATTAGTTTGATTTGAGTTGAGCTGCAGGACTTATAGATTTTATATACATTTTATATAAATAGTACATATATTGTAGATGAAATGGAGGACCTAGGGAGGAAAATGTGACCCTGAAACGGTTTGTTGGAGTGAAAGATTTCGGTTATAAAGCATCAAACAGGTCAAAAGAAAGCCAAGTGCAGTTGGATGCATCCTGCCTCTTTGAATCTCTGCAGCTGCTGCATGTGTTCATGCTCAGCTGCACAGCAACAACATTATCATTATAATGATGATGATGTGGAGCTCTGAAGTGTTCTGCAGGGATGACAACATGAACGTGGTGTGAAAGGATCTCAGTGTGGTTACTGGAGCAGAAAGACGAGGGAAGGAAAGTTTCTCTGAACAACATTTCACAGCTGAGAGTCACAGAGCAGCACAACGTGTTTCCAATAAAGTCAAAGAGCAGAAAGGAGAAGTACCTCAGTCACATTTACACTCTGAGTATCAACATCCAGCCAACTCTAACTGGCTGAGCAGAAACAGCAGCAGGGAGCTGGAAACTACCACAGGACTCTGAACGCATCGTCTCTCTCTCTCACAATCATCTAAAGCATGAGGAGAAAGTGTGTTTAATCTCATTATAATAATCTGTATTTATGGGTTTATCGTGTGTATTTTTAGTCAGATTTGAAGCCAAAAAGTAACGAGTTGCTGGAACTCGTGAGCTAGAAGGAAAGTAGAAAATTACATAAAATGGAGTGAATAAAGTAGAGTATAAATAGCTCCAAACTGAACTTATAGATGATGTTTTTGAGCATTTAGGGAACAGTGACGGTCATGCTGCAGGATGTTTTATTACTATTACGAATTATGGAAACAATAACGTGAGAAAATAACTGTAAAACATGAGAGTTAAGCTGTTATATGAAGCTGTAATAATAATACTATCTGCACTATTATTCTCACAAAGTAGAGAGATTCTCTCGTTTGTAGGATCTGATCTGTAATATTTCATTCACAGTGAGATTCTGATTTATCTTCATATTTATTGTGTATTTAAAAATAATCACTGTGCAGCTCCAGTTTAGCTGCAACTGAAAATTGGATTCTTAGTTATTTTACTGAAGATTATCTTTGTTGGTGAATGAATCGGTCAATAAAATGTCCTTAAATTTTCAGTTTAATTCAGTCATCTTTCTGTCACATGAGATAATGAAAAGCTGAAAATATCCATCATGTCTGCAAGGAAAACAAATAAAAAATCAGAAATATCAAATGATTAGACACAAATGTTCCTCTATAGTAATAAATAGATTAATGTAGAAAATAAAGAGACATGGATAAATGGATAATAATAATGATAATAATAATAATAATAATAATAATACTATCATATAATATGATAATATTAATATAAAATAATAATAATACTATCATATAATGTGATAATATTAATATATAATAATAATGATTTTGGTTTTCAGCTCCATATTTAATAACTGTGAAGAAGGAAGAAAATCTTTTTTCCTGCTGCAGCACAAAGAAGATTTAGTTGATGTGTCGCCAGAAAAAGACCACACACACACACACACACACACACACACACACAAAGAGAGTGGCAGCAGATCAAAGAGACTCTCATCTGTGTGACAAGGAAGCAGAGGCAGCCGCAGGGACTGTGTGTGTGTGTGTGTGTGTGTGTGTGTGTGTGTGTGCGTGCGTGTGTGGATCTGCAGGAAATGAATCATCATCATCATCCTGACAATCAATTTATTGTTTCAGTCAGAATGATGATCAAATGTTTCATGTTTCAGATTCTCACATGTGACAGTTTGTGTTTTAAATTATTATTTAATTAAATGTAATTAATCATCGTCCATTAATGGACTAAACAAGTCAATCATTTAACCATTAACTCATAGAATAAATCGATTCACTGTTTGCAAACAAAAACACTGCAACATTTCATGTTGCAGATTCTTTAATGTGAAGATTTTCTGCTTTTCTCTGTTTGAGTGAATCTCTGCATGTTTCTGTTTGTGAGTCATCTGGAGGAATATTCTCCTGAAATCACTGTTGGTTCATTCACTGAGCCTGAACAACGTCTGACTGCACCACGGCAACCACTTCACCATAAACAGGCCTCTCTTTCTCTCTCTGAGGTTGTGATCTGCTGCTTTACTAAATTCTGCAACTCTTCAAAAAATCGACGGATCGATGAGGAATAAATAAATGACGAGAATGATGCTCTGAAGACCTGCTGATGGGGTGTGTGTATGTGCATGTGCATGTGCGCGTTCGTGTGTATGAGGGGCATTTTATGCCAGCGAACTATACTAAATCGTGTGTACAGCGCCTATGTGATGACATCAAACCTCTAATGTGTGTGTGTGTAACGCCTGTGCGCACGCTCGTCTCAATGTACAAATAATTATTTACTTTATGATGACAAATTTTTAGTTTAACCCTTTATCAGGCAAAGAACTATATTTGGTAACTTCAGGTAATATTTCGAGAAAAAAGTTGCAAATTTACTAGATTTAATGTGGCAAATCTACAAGAAAAAAAGTTGCAGACCAATCTCTGCACAATATGATGCCATCAGACCTTATATCTACACTGTTTGACCCAATTTGGCACCTATGCACAGTCCCATTATGTTTTACAGACATCTGTAGTTTATGCTGTATTTTGCTTACTTAACTGACTTAACACAACTGTCAGGTCCTGATGCTCAGCTGGACCTCGTGCATAAATGCGCACAGCCTCTTCCTCAGTTTGGCGCCTGAGTAATGGTCCAGTCCTGATATACCGTTATAGGCGTAAACGCGTAAAGTTATATACTTACTTGATTCCTGTGGTCTGAGGCTTAAACCATCACGTTGAATGCACTTATTGTCTTTGGACAAAAGCGTCAGCCAGATGACATGTATGGGCAGAATATTACTATGAACGCCATAAGGTGAAAAGCCGGCACAGATCTTTACAGTAGGACAGTAGTGGAATGGCACTATGAAGGGGCTAGTTTGTGAGCAGTCAGTAAATCAATATGCACACGCAATACGCAATATTTTATTGCACAGGTGCAACAGCAAAATGAATAAACTCATCTTAAACAGAAAAAACTTGCTTTATCTATCAAAATGCAGCTGAAAGATCGTCTTCCTTCTGCTCTCTAGCCAAACACCTGGTCACCTGTCTGAGCTCAGGTTTACACCATCCTCATCATCATCCTCATCATCATTTCAGCATCATCACGTCCACATGATCAATACCATTATGATAAGCATCATTTCATCTATAGATAGCAGCTTGATAATAATAAGTTATATCTTAAACACAGATCAGTGTGATGCTCCAGCCTAACGAGTCAATGTTACACATTCATTCACTGACTATAAACTAACAGTTGTGATTAATTTGATGGAGCTCAGACTGAATTCAGCCGTCACATCAACGGATCTAAAGTACAAGATGATTCATTCAGACTAAACACACTCATTTCTACTGCAGTGTGTGTGTGTGTGTGTGTGTGTGTGTTCTCATGATCTGATCAGTTTGTGTCGACAGTTTCAGTTTCTGAGTGATGTCAGGACATGTTAAACTGGCTGTGATTGGCCAGTGAGTCACACACACACATATACACACACACACACACACACACACACACACACACACACACACACACACACACACACACACACACACACGCGACAGAGGGCCGGTAAAGAGACGGACAGTAAAAACTAGATGTCCTGACGGTGCAGCGGCCTCCTGAGACTGACAGCCTCAGAGCAGAGATGGTGCAGGTGAGGAAATGTAAACACACACACACACACACACACACACACACACATGTTCACAGTGAGCTGACTGTGGTATAAATCACTCAGAGATTCTCAGAGAATAACAGCAGCTGAGGAGAGAAGCTGAACTGGATTCAGAGCCAACAGACTGCTGCATCAGATCAATACACACACACACACACACACACACACACACACACAGTGGATAAACCCTCCCCCTCTACTGACCTTAACCACAGAACATCACCTCAAAGGAACCAACTGAAACTGAGGAACAATAATTCATCTTTCTGACTCCTCTAATGAATTTAATGTGACCAACATAGATAAATCAGACAAATTAAAACTTATACAGATTTTATATAGTGCAGTGAAATACAAGAGGAAAATGTGAAAGGAGCAGAAAAACAAACCAGTGTCATGGTGTCGTCAGGTGTGGATCCCCACACTGTGCTGTAAACAGACACACACACACACACAGAGACAGGTCCCCGGTGGAGCCTAATGCTCGAGCGTCTCCAGAAACACCACGACCAGTGGGGTCATTACTGTGTGGGGGAGGACGGGTAATCACATTAACACACGCTGCAACGAGCCCAGAGTCTGGCTGCTGTTTGTTCCTGTGAGGACTCCTCGGCCCGGTCCTCCTCGCCAGCAGCTCACAGGCCTGCAGGGACACATGGAGCTGAGGGGACCTGACCGCCACGCCACCACCAGCCGCCACCGGAGGCGTCGGGAGCGAGGGAGTCACACTGAGCTGCAGTGATTCAGCCACTTCATGATGAAACAATACACACTCATACACACACAGGATAAATAAGGGGACCAGAGGACAATATGGGATGGTTGTCCAATGAATGGATCCAATATGGAGTCATGGTTAACCCTTAATAGGACTCATTGAAATACTTGCAAATTCCAAATTTCAACCTTTGAGAATATTGGAGGATATTACATAGGCCTACTACCAGAATGTGTAAAAAAAACATACGGACCCGGGGGAGGGGGGTCATATTTTGAGAAAAAAGTTTACGAGATTAAAGTAGAAAATCTACCAGAAATTTTTTTGCAGATTTATGAGATTTAAAGTGGTGAATCTGCGGGAAAAAAGTTTTTTTTTCTTCACCTATTTCTCGTAAATCTGCCACTTTTTCCCACAGATTTGCCACTTTAAATCTCTTAAATCTGCACATTTTTTTCTGGTAGATTTGCCACTTTAATCTAGTAAATTTGCAACTTTTTTCTAATATTTGGCCCTAATATGCCGTCATAGTCAAGTTCTCCCCGTACAAGACACTGAAGAATAACTCTGTTTGTACGACTGTTTCCTGCAGATTTTTTTATTATATTATTGTTATCATACTGATTGGTCAGATGTCATGGTGCCTGATCTTTGCTGATTAGCTGGAAGAAATCCATGTGGTTCTATGACCAAACACAGAGACATGGAGATCTAGATCAAGTGTCTGGAGGAGCTCTCTCTCTCTCTCTCTCTCTCTCTCTCTCTCTCTCTCTCTCTCAGTCTTCAGCTCTCTGCTGATGTTTGTTATTCATCAACAGGACGGTAACTAACGACCAGGTAACAGGAAACGTCTCTGTGTCTCCGTGGTGACGAGGCGTCTCCAGGTGAGCTGCTGCTACCTGCTCACTGTTTACATCCCACACACACTCACTGATAAACTGACATGATGTTTCTGTTACATTTAAAGGTTTGTTGTTACAGAAACAAACTAAATGTGACGTGAAAAAACAGTGTTTTTTAAACTCCACCTTACATCAAATCTTCACTGCAGCTGGACAACTACAGGAGGACGGTTATTAATGTTAGTTAATAATAGTTAGTGTCTCCTTGTAATCCCTCAGTCTCCTTCAAATTATCACTTCTTTTTTGCTTAATTTCAATTCTTAGAGGCAATGTCTTTTAACCCTTTTTGTTTCTTTTACCTTCGTCAATCCTGTATTTATTACACGTTTATGTGGAGCACTTTGGTGTGACTCAGCCGTCTGTAAAGGCGTTACAGAAATAAGATTTGACTTGAGGAGAGAGTCAAGCAAGAGGAAAGAAGAAGTAAAAAGTGCTTTACAAATTAAATGTAATATTATCATTATTACAAGACGACAGGTGTCTGTTAATGATGGTTACAAGGGACAAAACATTTTATAGAGTCATAATAATTTATAAAAACGGATAATTCATTAGAACATTACAGCAGATCCTTCAAAATAAAAGCCTGTGTGTGTCCCTATCCCCTCAATCAGCTGATCTCCATCACAACAAACACCTTCATCATCCTCAGGAGGAGGAAGAAGCTCTCAGCTGCTTCTCTCTCTCTCTCTCTCTCTCTCTCCCCCCTTCTCATCTCTCTCTCTCCCCCCCCCCCCCCCTCTCTCTCTCTCTCTCTCTCTCTCTCTCTTTGTTTCAGTTCAGTTTGTAGAAACTGTTGAACAGAATCTTCAGATCAAAACCTTCTTTACAGAACAACAACAACAACAATATTAATAATAACAACAATAACAACGATAACAATAATAATAACATCTCAGTTCACTCTCTGTCTGAGGATAATTGGCTCGTGCATGAGCCGCTCGGGCTGATGGACTCCGGTTACCGGCAGCAGCAGCATCTCTCACACACACACACACACACACACACACACACACACACACACACACACACACACACACACACACAGGACGCTCCGGGTCTTACCGGGTCCGGGTCTGCCGGCGGGTCCGGTAGGTGCCGGTGGAGCCGTTATAATCCCGGTGCACGTGAAGCTGGACGCGACGCTGCCTCCGTCCGACTCTCACGCGCTCTGAAGCATCTCTCCGAGCCGGGGGCGCGCCTCCGAGAGAGAAGGCGCGGGCACGGGACGGCGGGTACCGAGCGACCGAGCGGAGACCGGAGCGGTCTGAGACCCGGAGGGACACACACGGTTATTATAATATTATATTTAATAAATAAAGACAAAAACTAGTAGAAAAAAACACGATAGAGGAGATTTATAGATTCATCTGATCAGAAAAACATCAATAAACAGATTTTTTTTAATAATAAATCCTGGTTTGAACATTAATCTGTTATGACAGATCAATAAATCTGATATCAATAATATTAATAAGGATATTTTACATTTTATAATAAGAGTCAGATACGATATCAACAGAGAGGGAGGAGCTACAGCGCCCCCTGCTGACACACACACACACACACACACACACACACACACACACACACACACACACACACACACACACACACACAGTGGAGATATCATTTTACCTTCATAAATAATTAACTGTATTAATTTACTGTGATAGTTTCCTTCCAGGAACACTGAATGATTTTTTCTGCTGTGTTCACTATAAAACATAAAACATGGAATAAATCTGAAGGATAAACCTAAATTAATAATTAAATATTATTAAATGTAATAAGAGCTTATTCTGAACAGAGTTATTGGACCACACTGTTTCTCCTCCTCTCATGTCTAATGCAGTTTTTATTATTATTACATTATTGTGTTTATAATTATAACTGAAGATAATCTGACGGACCAATCACAGCTCAGCAGAGACAATAGAAAGCTTCAGGAACACACAGAAGTAAAGTCAGTCAAACACAAACTGAGCTTTCAAAAGTTAACGAAACACAAAATAAACAAACCTTCAGAATCACAGTCGCAGTATAACCTGAGGTCCCGCCTCCCAGCAGACAGACAGCCAATCAGAATGCTTGTTTCATGACCCTTTAGAACAGTAGTTCTCAACCTTTTTGAGTCGCGACCCCCAATTAAACATGCATGTTGCTCACTGAACACAATCTCACAGTTCAGATCATACAAACTCAGTTGATACAACACATTTTGGACAAATAATGAGGCAGAAAATGACCCAAAAAAGACACAAATTGACCAAAAAAGACACAAATTGACCACAAAATGACCAAAAAAAAGACACAAAAAGACACACAATGAACAAAAAAGGCACAAAAGGACCAAAAAAGACATAAAACGACCAAAAAAAGACACAAAATGACCACAAATGGTCAAAAGACACCAAATGACCACAACAGAAACAAAATGACCAAAAAAAGACACAAAATTACCAAAATACAACACGAAATTACCAGAAAAGACACAAAATGACTAAAAAAACCCACAAAATTACCAAAAAAGACACAAAATGACCCAAAAAAAAAGACACTAAATGACCAAAAAGACTAAAACACATTAACACATGAACACTTTAACACAGTGGAGACAGAGCTGACTTCCAAAATGATTTGGAGACCCCCAGAAATCATCTCGCGACCCCAATTGGGGTCCCGACCCCAAGGTTGAGAATAGCTGCTTTAGAAGGAAGATCTCAGCTTTCATCACAAGCAGATTTACTACATAAAACAGCCGACATAAATGTAGTTTAAATTAAATTCGGCTCAAGAATATTCAACTAGATAGTGGTAAACCCAGAAGGGGCTCTCACCAAATGATTTCAACTCAAAGAGTTATTTTTCACTCCATGCCTGAACACAAATATTTCACGTGACTTTCAAAAAGCATGGCAGACTTCTCTCATTTTTAGTGAAAAATCAATATTTTGACTTAGTTTCTGCATAAAAATGGATTTTGATCACATTTCTAGCGAGAAATATATGTTTTATTTTCTAAATATTCACTCAGTGAATGTACATAATCACTTTGTATGTTGGAATAGCCACGGGATATGACTGTCATTAACTTGCATTGTAGCGAAATCCGTGTCAGTTTCACGGAAATTTGAGTGATTCCGTGGCTATTCCACGGATTTTGAGTTAAGCGAATCCTTTTTTTTATTGATTCTGAGGATCAAAAGTTGTTACAAACACTGCTGCAACATCTTCTGAGACGTAACTGAGCCTGAGAAACGACTTCATTACTTTTATTACATGTTATAAACACTTATACATGTCGGGATAACGACTATATCGACTTATCGTTCCATATGTAAAAATACACACCATAGTCATTTTTTTGGGCTCAATTTATTGACTTTTTGTGCTTTTTTGTGTTGAAAGTAAAGCTGCAAATGTTTGACAGGCAGCACGAACTGCCCAAAAAATAAAACAAACTTTATTTCCCAAGCAGCCATTCCAGCTGTTTATATGTTATTTTAATAATAAAATAATATAAAACATAATGTTTATCTCAGTGCCTGAAAGTCTATTGTATTTGTTTTGCTTGTAGTTCATTTATTTATGTTTTAGTTATCGAGGATATTTTAATATTTCTTTTCCACATTTCAATTCCAAAGTTTAATCATTTTAAATAATATTTAAAAACTCATTGCTGTGGAAAAGGATGAACTTACTATGCTCTAATATCATTATAAAACTAAAACAACATTGATACAACGTTACAGTTTCTGGGAAAATATATTGTCCAAAAAAATAAAATGTGTTATAATGACAGGCCTACTTATACTCCAAACTTTCAAGTCATGGAGACAGAAATTAAATTAGAATTTAAGTAATATTGTTATAATTTGTTTGTTTCTTGTAGTAAAAAGTTTATTATGTGCAGATAATTTATGACTAAATAAAAGCAGAGCTGCTGTCAGAAATATCTCTGTCCAGTTTTTAGGTGTTTGGCGCCTCCTGCTGGTGAACAGACAGATCATACAGAGCCGTGTCAGCATGGGTTCTCACCTCCCGAAGTATTTATCTTTATGCATTTATTAATGCAATTAAGAATAAATTAATTAATAATAAAGTTAGATTTTTTTTATTTATTTTTGTTACATTTTGATAGATAAGATTACAGTATTAGCACTGGCGGTTCTAGACCAGTTTTACTGTGGGGGCCAAGGAGGGGCCAGTGTTTAGTCAGGGGCACATTAGCACATGAAAAAATGGCAAAGATGATATTTAAGCATTCAAAATCTCTAAATGTCTTGAAAAAGACAGAAAATGACCAAAAAAAAGGACACAAAATAACTAAAAAAAGACAAAAAATGACCAAAAAAGACACATAAATGTGAAGACAGAATAACCAGAAAAAACCCACAGAAGACAAAAAAAAATGACAAAAAATACCCAAATTGACCAAAAAAGACACAAAATAACTAATAAAGACACAACAACAGACACAAAAATTAACACAAAAAGACACAAATGACCAAAAAAAACACAAAATGACGTATAAAGACATGTAAAGACATGAAAGGGATTCAAAAATGGACAAAATAGCCCTTTAAGACTCCAGAGAGTTAAACTATTATACAATGTAACATTCTGGGTTCCTTTTGTGTACAATGAGATATTGTTTGAACAAAAAATAGGTGAGAATTGTTCCATTGTTCCATAGTTTTCATCGTTATAAATTGATCATTTTATTATTAATTTGACACAGGGGCCACAGCAGGGGCCAAAGGCTTCTTCACAGGGGCAGTGGCCCCTGGAGGCCCCTGTCTAGAACCGCCACTGAGTATTAGGGCCACATTTAGAAAAAAATTTTTAATTACGACAATAAAGTCGTAAATATTTAATTATTTATTACGAGAATAAAGTAATAAAATGTAATTTAACAGCTGTTCAGAATTATTTTCACATATTTATTTCCACCAGAGTACTTGTCTTTATGCACTCATTCATTCAATTAAATCCTACATTAAAAATAAATTAATTAATAATAAAGTTTGCTTTTTTTATTCATTTTTGTTACATTTTTATAGATTCATTTCCGATTTTATTCATTTTTTTATTTATTTTGGTGCATAGAATCACATATTATCTACTGAGTCATGCATGTATAATTTTATTTATTTATTTTTAATTCATTGAAAACGCACACCTTTTTTTTCTCTGCACGTTTTCTACACATTAATGTTGATCTGAAGCTGCCAGATGTTTCAGTGTTTCACTGAAGCTGTTAAACCTGAAGAGCAGCTTCAAACATGTCAGTTATTGTTTATGATCTCTGGATGATTATAGTGTGATTAACTCCCACAATGATTCATCATATTCCTCTTAGAAATCCTGAAAACATTCCCGGGGTTTTCACTTCCAGCAGCACGTTCGTTCAATAGTTTCACTTTAAACTGCTGACGCGCTTTTAGCAAACAACCAGGGAAAGTCCCACATCAGGTGAGACAGAGAGACAGACAGACAGACAGACAGACAGAGAGACAGACAGACAGAGAGACAGACAGACAGACAGACAGACAGACAGACAGACAGACAGCTTTTCTCTTGTTAATGCACAAAAACTCAATCTGTTTTTATCTAATTTGAATTCTTTTCACAAGTCCACAGTTTGTTTTTTATAGAAAGTGTTGTTTATGTAACGTGTTTTGAAATACAAACCAACGTGTGTGGGTTTACAAATTTATGAGAAAAAAAAATACAAATTTATTTTTAAAAAATGACAATTTTTTAAGAAAAAAAAACACAAATTTAAAAGATAAAAAGACAAATTTATGAGAAAAAATTTGAAATTTATGAGGGAAAAAAATGGCAAATTTAAAAGAAAAAAATTACAAATGTATGAGTAAAAAATGGCAAATTTATAAGACTTTTTAAAACAAATTTAAAAGAAAAAACCCCCCACAAATTTATGAGTAAAAAAGCACACATTTGATTAAAGAATCATTACAATATAATAGTGACTTTCTGTAATGTGTTTTAAAATAAAGAAACCAACATGTGTGGGATCAGACAGCTTTTATTGTGAAGGACTTTTTCTACAAAACAACATGAAATTTAAAAAAAACTTTAAAAAAAACACATTTAATCGTGACAGAAAAGCATCATGTACCAAACTCCATTCAGATATCTATTAATTTTAATGATAACATGGGAAGACCATAGCAAACTTCATTCAGGTTTCTACAGATGTAATGATAATAATGAGAGGCAGCTGAAGTTTCTAAAGTTTAATAAAACACAACAACATGTTTGTCTGCAGGACTTTTACAGGAAGAGCAGAATTTCCACTGTGGCGTTTTAGAAATGTTACTCAGTGAGTCTGTATGTGAGTGTGTGTGTGTGTGTGTGTGTGTGTGTGTGTGTTCTTTAACTTCCTATATAGTAAGGAACGGAACACGTTTTTAACCTACAGAGTGAGGACATTTCGGCCGGTCCTCACTTCTTTAAAGGCTTTTTTGAGATTTCACACTTTGTTCTAAGGGTTCAAGTTACAATCAGGTTCATGTTTAAAAAAAAGATTATTAATTAACTAACTGAAACTGTATTGTGTGGTTACAAAACTATAACTAAAATTATAGTGAAAATGTCCTTCATTTTCGTCTTTGTCAACTTTTTTCATACATAATGAAGATCGATCAGACAAAGGAAATAAAGGCAAAATTTACTGTGACCTCTTTTAATCTCCCACCCAACAAATACCCCATTACAAAAAACTACAACTAATAAAAACTAAACTAAAACTAATAAAAACTAAACTAAAACTAATGAAAATTTCAAAACTATTATAACCTTGGAATTCACTATTCCAATGAGGGTCCTCACAAAGATAGAAGTACAAGAATGTGTGTGTGTGTGTGTGTGTGTGTGTGTGTGTGTGTGTGTGTGTGTGTGTGTGTGTGTGGTGTGTGTCGGAGTTTCCAGTGTGGGCGGAGCTGCAGGAGCCGGTCTGTAGCAGGAAGTTTCCGTGTTTCTCTCAGCTGTAAACATGTGAACTGGTCTTTATAAAGCAGCAGGACTCAGATTCTGGACTCAGGACTCAGACCTGAGTCAGTGTGTGTGTGTGTGTGTGTGTGGTACCTGTGCGTGATGACTGAGGCCGTCCTGCTGGA
Organism: Centropristis striata; assembly: GCF_030273125.1. Lineage (NCBI taxonomy): Eukaryota > Metazoa > Chordata > Actinopteri > Perciformes > Serranidae > Centropristis > Centropristis striata. The sequence continues at coordinate 36,319,073 of NC_081526.1, read as the reverse complement.
CCTGGTCCACGGCTCCGGGTCCGGGTCCCTGCTGGAGCTGGAGGACCGGCATGTGTTCCTGCTGTGCGGGTCTCGGTCCCGGGACGGAACCGGCTCCTCTGACGCGTATCTGAGCGCGTGCAGGAGCGTGCACGTGCTGGACTCAGACTCCCTGGCGGAGTGTGTGTACCGACTGAAGCGGACCGTGGACCAGCTCGACCTGAGCTCGGTGCGGGTCCTGACCAGCCCGCGGGGCCGGGACGTGCTGCTCCGGTACCAGGAGCGGCTCTTCACGGCGGTGTACACCTTCAGATACGTCACCTGGCCCGGCGGCACAGGCCCCGCCCCCTCGGTCTCACCTGGAGGAGGAGAAGAAGAAGGAGACATCTGCAGGTTCCTGCAGCAGCTTCCGGCCCTGAGGGGGGACATCTCAGTCCTGACGTCATCTCTGATCCCAGGTCGGTTTTACTTCAAATAAATAAATATATTTTAAATATATATAATAAACATTTTTATCTTTTTTTTCATGTTTAAGGTAATTGAACCTATACATTTCTCTAATACTAAAAGACTATTAGATGTTATTATAATATATAAACTAGGATGGAGTATTAGGGCTACATTTAGAAAAAAAAATAATTACGAGATTAAAGTCTTAAATATTTAGTAAATTAGAGGAGGAGTAATTAATTCAATATTTACTACTTTATTCTCATAATTAAATATTTTCAACTTTATTCTCTAGAATAAAGTTCTCTACTTTTCCTGTAGTATCGAAGTACTTCTGCAGTATTTAAGTACTTTTCCTGCAGTATCAGAGTAATTTTCCTGCAGTATCCTAGTACTTTTCCTGGGGAATTGGAGTACTTTTCCTGCAGTATCTGAATACTTTTCCTGCAGTATCCGAGTACTTTTCCTGCAGTATCAAAGTACTTTTCTTGCAGTGTATCCGAGTACTTTTCCTGCAGTATCCGAGTACTTGTCCTGCAGTATGGAAGTACCTTTGCTGCGGTATCAGAGTACTTTTCCTGTAGAAGTACTTTTCCTGCAGTATCCGAGTATTTTTCCTGCAGTATCCAAGTACTTTTCCTGCAGTATCCGAGTACTTTTCCTGCAGTATCCGAGTACTTTTCCTGCAGTATCCGAGTACTTTTCCTGCAGTGTATCCGAGTACTTTTCCTGCAGTATCTGAGTACTTTTCCTGCAGTATCTGAGTACTTTTCCTGCAGTATCCGAGTACTTTTCCTGCAGTATCCGATTACTTTTCCTGCAGTATCCAAGTACTTTTCCTGCAGTATCCAAGTACTTTTCCTGCAGTATCAGAGTACTTTTCCTGCAAAATTGGAGTACTTTTACTGCAATATCCGAATACTTTTCCTGCAGTATCCGAGTACTTTTCCTGCAGTATCCGAGTACTTGGCCTCCAGTATCCAAGTACTTTTCCTACATTATAGAAGTACTTTTCCTGCAGTATCCGAGCACTTTTCATTTTTGTCATGCATGCTGTTTAATAAAGTATTTTGCTGTTCTAGATTCCAGTCGTGTGTCCTGATTTTACAGATTTATCCTGTAACAATAAGCTGTATAACTATAACTGGGATCATGTTGCTGTTAACATATTTCTGAATGGAGTTTGTTGTAACTTTTGTGTCTTTCAGCCTGTTTCGGTCACGGCTTCAGCACCCGTGCAGGCGGCGTGTCCTGCATCCCGACCCTGTCCTCCCTCAACCTGTTCAGCAGCAGTCGGAGGCGGGACCCTGTTGCCGTGGTGATGGAGAACCGGCGGCGGCTGGCGCTGCACGCCGGCTTCCACCCGCGGCCGCTCCGCCTCGTCAAGGTACCCGCAGTGTTTACTGTCCCCTGCTGGAGTCACTCTGCAACTACAGATAGAAATAGAAATGAACAGTCAGATGTAGAAATGAGTGATTTATATGTTCAAGATGAAGTTTTCTTGTGATTAACTGCCACAAACAGTCCAGCAGAACAAACCTACAACATTTATATTCACATTTGACAGGATGGTTCTTACCAAACTCCATTCAAATGTCGACTGATTCAATGATAAACTGAGAAAAAACAGTTAAATACTATAACTATAACAATAACATGAAAAGAGACCATACCAAACTCCATTCAAGAATCTATTAATTTAATGATAACTAATTACCAAACGCCATTAAAGTGTGTCTTTTATTGGTAATTTTGTGTGTTTTTGGGGTAATTTTGTATCTTTTTTAATAATTTTGTGTCTTTTTTGGTAATTCTGTGTGTTTTTTTAATAATTTTGTGTCATTTTTTGGTAATTATGTGTCTTTTTTAATAATTTTGTGTCTTTTTTGGGTAATTCTGTGTCTTTTTAAAATAATTTTTGTGTCTTTTTTGGTAATTCTGTGTCTTTTTTAATCATTTTGTGTCATTTCTTGGTAATTATGTGTCTTTTTTAATCATTTAGTGTCTTTTTTGGTAATTCTGTGTCTTTCTTAATCATTTTGTGTCTTTTTTGGGTAATTCTGTGTCCTTTTTGGTCGTTTTTTGTCTTTTTTTGGTGATGATTTCAATTCTGGAAAAGTCCCATGTTGCATTGTGACACTCCCACATATATTCTGATGCATTTCATTGGCCAAGAGACCGGAAATAGGTGGAAAAAACTAGAAATACTACAAAACGACTTATCCGCTTTCCCGGCTTAAATGGGTTAAAGAATATACTACTTTAATGATGTTAAACAAACTCATACCAAATTCCATTAAATAATCTATAAATTTAATGATAAAGTTAGACAAACCCATTCCAAACTCCATTAAATAATCTATTAATTTACTGATAATGTTAGATGAACTCGTACCAAACTCCATTAAAAAAAGAGTGAATTTAAATGAAGTTAAACCTCTAACTTCCTGATGTGTCGGTGTCTCCTGCAGGTGAACCACGCCAGTGATGTTTGGGTTTTAGGTAAAGCCGAGCCGGAGAGTTACGACGCCATGGTGACCAACCAGAGGGGCGTGGTGCTGGCGGCGCCGGGGGCCGACTGCATGCCCATCCTGTTCGCCGACCCGGTTTCAAAAGTCATCGGCGTCGCCCACTCAGGTAGAGAGAAGTTACGATTATTATAGCGTAACTTATCCCAAATCGGACACCGTTCGGCTGAGATTCTATTAAAATTTCACATTAATGATCATGTTATGCTTCCAATGAATTAAATGGTGTGAAACTAAAGTCTAACTTCTTATCTTTCAAATCGTATATTGTTTTAACCGTATATGTCAGCCTCGGGTTTACTAATTGGCTAAGGGACGATAACACCTGTAAATTAGCCGTGAGCTAACTGCATCCCAAATCAGACACTGTTCGGCTAAAATTCTATCAAAATTTTACATTAACTACTAATATAAATGATCATGTTATGCTTCCACTTAATTAAATGGTGTGAAACTAAAGTCTAACTTCTTATCTTTCAAACCATATATTGTTTTAACCCTGTACGTTAGCCTCGGGTTTACCAGAGTAGGCTAAAGGTCGCTAACGCCGGTGAATTAGCAGTGTGCTAACTGTATCCCACATTGGACACTTGGATCTCTTCGCTGTAAAACAATAAAACATTGAGGGCTGCTGAGTTTTTGGGGAACATTGTATGTTTCTGGGTAAGCTAAATAAATATCACCGTGATCAACCATCGTTATCAACACACCCGGACTGTACTTCTGTCCTTCACAATAAAATACAGTACGGTAAAAATACAGATGTACTTTTAAGATCGTCGCCCAAGCGTTCTTACTGCTTTCTCTCATCAGATTTACTTTCGTACTGTAATTAGACATGTAAATCTACAGTCATGGCACGATGGCCAAAAATATTGGCATACAGTCCATTTTTGGAGTTTTGTGTGGAATGATCAGATTTGGCTTTTTTTCTCAGCTTTTTTTTTGTCTTGCTCCAATACAAACAAAAGCAATAAACATGTGAATACCAAAGCATTTGTAATTGCAACAATTTTCTAGGAGACGTGGTGCATTATCTGGCAGAAGAGCGGGGGGGCAATATTTTTGGCCATGACTGTACATGTACATAAATGAAATTTCACATGTGGATTGTTAAATATGAATTAATCAATTCTACCGTCACTGGTGGTGGCGATCTTATTCAAAATGACCGTGAAAACACCGGAAAGTGCGGCATTGGGCTCCAGTCTCTATACATAGATATTATTATATAAGAACAGAATCAGTTTTTGAGAACCGTTCTCTCCGGTTCCAGGCTGGAAGGGGACCCTGATGGGCGTGGCCATGGCGGTGGTGGGTGCTATGGTGACGGAGTTCGGCTGCAGGGTGGAGGACATCGTGGTGGCGGTGGGGCCCTCGGTGGGGCCGTGCTGCTTCACGCTGGAGAGGGAGGCGGCGCTCGGCTTCCACCGCCTGCAGCCCGCCTGCGTCCCCGACCCCGAGGCCGCCAAGCCGCACGTCAACATCCGCCTCGCCAACAGGTACACCAGAGTTATTATCTTTATCCTGTTCTTATTATAATCAGACTCCAAGCTTTACAACTACAGCTCCCACAGACAAAAATCCCACAGATACTGAAGAAAAATGAAAAACGTGAAAATTCTCAGCCAAGTTCTGCAGCATTTATTTCCTGTGATGCACATCAGAGATGATGAGATCCTCTGGGAGTTTAAATCACATTGTTCTGGAAAATAATTTCTACTGTGTAGTAATAGCCAGTTAGCTTGGTGCTTTTGTAATTTTACATTAACTGTGATTATTAATTTGCAGGTTGAAAAAAAATGTACTTATGGGATAAATAAACTTCCATTAATTTCATTTTTCATTTCATTTATCCTTTATTTATAAATCATTGAGGGCAACCCCTCATTTGCAAGGATGTTGAGAGTACAGAGAAAACACAAAACAGCACAGACAAAACACATGCAGAAACATTAAAAACAGTTACAGTGAAAGGCAGAGTTATTGGTTATCATAGCTTTGAACTGGCCCATAGTTATAATTGTGTTGAGTTTGAGTGAATGTTGTAAGATGTTCCAGGTAGATGCAGCAGTTTTTCCTAATTCAGTATTAGTCCTGGGAACATTGAGCATTAAGCATTAATCACTAGAGCATGTTGGATAATTACTATGTGACCAGTTAATAAAGTACTGAGGTATGGTGGCATGTCCCCTATCAAGACTTATAAATGAAGAGGAACCAGTGCATGTCTCATCTCACAGGTGCCCATCCCACCTTATCGTATAGGAGTCAATGATGGGTGGAGTAACTGTCACCAGTAAGTAATAAAAACTACAGAAAGCTTCCCGGAGCTGTTGAAACATCTTTTAGTCCAAAATGTTCCATTGAAGTTGAGTGGAGTCGCCCCCTGCTGGCCATGAGGCAGACTGCAGGTTAACTCTGATCTGGTCTGGTCTGGTCTGATCTGATCTGGTCTGATCCGGTCTGGTCTGGTCTGCCTCCACAGAGTCCTGCTGCAGCGAGGCGGCGTGCTGCCTGAACACATCCACGACGACACGCTGACGGAGCACCGCAGCGTCACGCCGTGCACTTCCTGTCACCCCGAACTCTTCTTCTCTCACGTCAGAGACGGACTGAACTTCGGCACGCAGGTCGGCTTCCTGTGGCTCCCAGAGAGCCAATAATGGACCCCGTCAAAATAAAACACTTTTACATTTACTCAGGTACTTTACTTTACGTCACTACATTTTTTATCCGTCAGCTTCAGGAACATCTGAAGAGTTCACAACATTTGATGTTTTACACTGAAACATGCCAAAATAATAAATTAATAAATACATCAACGTGCAAAAAACAGTTGTGAGAATTGTTTTTTTTTTTTTTTTTTTTTTCTTATTATTGTATAACTGCAGTAAGAAATGCATGAAGAAAATAATGACAAAAACAATCATTTCTGGAGGGAAATACTACAGAAATAAATGCATTAAAAAAAGAATAAATACATAAATATATATCTCAAATAAATAACAAAAATAAAAGATGAATAAAAAAATAAATGAGGGACAATTAAATAAATGTATTCAGACAAAGGTAAATCAATAATAATAATCAGATCAATTATAATAACAGAAATAATATCATTTTGGGGAAATTAAGAGTGCAAAGGAAGATAATAAATGAATATTTAAAAATGAATAAATAATAAGGCACATTTTAACAGGAAATTAAATAAATAGGTAAATAAATACAGACGCTAATTAAAACAGTTATATTAAATTCTACATTTGATCAGTTAATTTCTACATTTATTAGTAATATTATTCATTGTACTTTAACTACATTTAGCTGATTATACTTAGACTTTTACTGTAACACAGTGATATTAGTACTGGCTGCAGCTGTTCAGTGTGATTATGAATATTAGAGCGAAGTGTTTAATACAAAGTGTCATAATGAATTTTACAGCATGTTCCCTGTTTAAAAGCTTATTCAATTTAATATCATGTAATAAATGTTCTCTGCAGAGTTCCAGCTGAGTGGCTTTTATTTTGAAGGACTAATGAAGATCAGCAGCTGTTAACGAGGTGTTCAGGAGCCGCAGGAGGCGTGGGAAACACGGGAACTCTCTCTGCCCCGATCACTGACACAGATTTTTATTATTTTCAATCAACAGACATTTATAAAGTCTGAGCTCCGTTTACTTATTAAATGTTTGAACAACCTAAAGAACAAAGATACAAACTGCTGCATGTTTTTACAGTAAATTAAAGTTTAGGAGAAATCTACAGACAGAAACAGACAAAGTGTTCTACAATAATAAATTATTAAAATAAATAAATCATATAAAAACATAAAATGAAAAAACACTGTTTCCTGCTCCAAGTCGGGTTTTAAACAATTTAATTGGCTGAATTTTCTAATCTTTTCTCTCGTTAATGCACAAAAAAGTAAATCTGTTTTTGTTTGACTTGAACTTTCACAAGTTCACAGTTTGTTTTTATAGAAAATGTTCAAACATATAAAGATGTTCTAAGTCTCACAGAATAGTTTAAAGAATCATTTCATTAGAATAGTGACTTTATGTAACTTCTTGAAATAAAGAACCCTGTATGGGGTCACAAATTTACAAGAAAAAAATCACAAATTTATGAGAAAAAATATCATACATTTATAAAGAAAAAAATGACAAATTTATAAGAAAAAAACCCTGCAAATTTATAAGAAAAAAAAACTAATTTAGGGAAATATCATAAATTTCGAAGAAAAAATTGCACATTTATAAGAAAAAAATGCAAATTTATGAGAAAAAAATCACACATTTATAAGGAAAAAAAGGACAAATTCATAAGAAAAAACAAATAATAAATCAAATTTATAAGAAAAAAATTGCAAATTTATAGGAGAAAAATGCTAACTTCTGAGAAAAAAAATCACAAATTTGAGAAAAATATAAATGTATAGGAAAAAAATGCAAATTTATGAGAAAAAAATTACAAATTTGGAAGAAAAAATCACAAATTTATAACAAAACAATAACATTTTGCATGAAATCTACTGACAGAAACAAAGTGTCGTCACATAATTATATTAAATAAATAACAGAAAAACAAAGCGAGTAGATCATCTGGAAGAAGAAAAGACCAAATGTGGTGATTTGTAGTAATTTGAGTCTCTAGTGTGTGAGAACAGATGATGAAAGTTATGATGCAGACATTTATTATTTTAATATCTACCTCAGTGTTTCCTGCAACAAACCAGATTGGTTTCAGAAACATTTCCAGATCTTTTCTCTCATTAACGCATGAATATTAAATCTGTTTTTATTTGATTTGAACTCTTTTCACAAGTTCAGTTTGTTTTTATAGAAAATGTTCAAACATATAAAGAAGTTTCAAGTCTCACAGAACAGTTTAAAGAATCATTCCAACAAATTTATATTTAAAAAAAATGTTATTTATAAATTTTAAATCAAATTTAAGAGAAAAATCGCAAATTTATAAGAAAAGAAAATGTATAAAAAGAAAATGTATAGAAAAAAATCACAAATTTATAAAAAAAAAAAAAACCTGACAATTGATGAGAAAAAAAATTACAAATGTATAAGAAAAAATAGTTTAAAGAATCATTCCAATATAATGGTGACTTTCTGTAACGTGTTTTGAAATAAAGACACCAACATGTGTGGGATCAGACAGCTTTTATTGTGAAGGACTCAGGTCCTGTTTAGCCCTTTTTCTACAAAACAACATGAGAAATCAAACAAAACTCAGGAATCATGAAAAGTTTCTGCATCTTAAACTAAATCATCTCATCAGCATCATTATATTCATTATAAATAAACAATTAAACAGAATCTCCTGAAGATGAATGCCCGTTTCAAGGATTAAACACACACACACACACACACACACACAGACAGACACACACAGACACACAGACACACAGACACACACACACACACACACAAATAAAGACGTGAATCATAAAGTCGAGAGAGGAGCGATAAACTCTGAAGATTAAAGATTAAAGTCGGGAATTTATGGAGGAAAATTCTAATATTCTCTGAGATTAAAGCGGCAAATTTATTACAAGAAAACTCATAAGAAAAAAATTGCAAATTTATAAGAAAAAGCTCAAATTTATAAGAAAAAAAAATCAAATTTATAAGAAAAAAAAATCAAATTTATAAGAAAAAAACCCTTTTATCAAATATTAAAAATATGATTCAAGATTATAATTTTTGTAAGAATTATTTAATAATTCTGAGAGAACATTCAGATGTTTTCCTGTAAAAAGTTTTCTCCTGCGACCTTACTTTTAATCTCATATTTTTCTCATAAATTCATGACTTTAATCTCAGTTTTTCTGAGAATATTTCTCCTCCTCGGCTCCTGATTAGTGTTTTTTAAATCTTAAACGTGCCGACATGCCGCGGTGGAACAGAAACAGACTTTCTGCTACAATAAATAAATAAAAACTAAACATTCAGTCACAGAAGTCCTTTCACAATAAGACTCACTCTCTTTCTTTAGTGTTTGAAATCTGTAGTGAGACATGAACAGAATCAGAAATAATCCATCACACAGGAAGTTATTAAAAAAAACTGCATTCAGACTTAAATAGTGTTTGTTGTTCTCGTTTGGCTCCAACAGCTGAACTCCATCACCCACGATGCATTGCACTGAGCAGCCACTCTGAAACATGTTGCAGTCACTGTGGGGACTCCGTGTCCCATGATGCTCTGGGGCGTTATGGCTTGTTCAGGTGTTTACAGCTCAGAGTGATTGACAGCTGGCAGGTCACATGGCTTATTCTTCCTCCTCTGGTCTCTGATATTTAATAAAAACAGCAGATTTTAATATTGAAGTGGAGCCGGTGGAGTCGCCCCCTGCTGGCCGTGAGGCAGAATGCAGCTTAACTCTGATCTGATCTGATCTGATGTGCCTTATTAATCTGTGTTGTTGGAGCTGATCTACTATGTTCTTTTACTCTGAAACTTTCTGACTTCTGTCACAGAAACGTCTTGTTTCAAGTGTTCGATGCCCACAGATCCCCAATCTGATCAGAAAGAGCTTCACGAAGAAATGAGAAAACGACGTTAGCGGAGAAAATAAGAGTCTGATACTAAACGACTCGTTTCTGAAGCGGATGTTGGATCAGTTCCAGACAAACGGCAACATTTCTGACCTGCAGCTGGAAGAAATCTGATGAAACGCAGCTAAAGTCTGAGTTCACACTAGGGCTGGGCGGTACATCCCTATTACGTGTTATACACATATATTTTCTAAGAAATATGTAATTGAGACAATAGCACCATACCGAAGGGGTGGGTAACGCTTTATAATAAGGTCCTTAATAACCATTAATTAACAAGTAATAAGGCATTGTTCTCGCTTTAGATCCGGTAGTTGCAAAAAGCATAGTTAACTTATAGTTAACTTACAATAGATGAGCAATAAATTATATTTTAATATCAATAAGCAAACAAAATAAGATTAATAAAGGCATGGCAAAGACATAATGGGTGGGTCATGGCTGTTTGTAATGTCATTATTAACACTTATATAAGCTTATAAACACACAATAATGTTAATAAGCATCTTGTAAGGACTTACAAGGGCCTTATTACTTGTTAATTAATGGTTATTACAAGGACCTTAATATAAAGCGTTACCAAAAAATCTTGATTATTTTTAAAAATTTTACCATAACGATAATCTGACGATAGTGAAGGATAGGGATATTTACCTTAGCTGTAACTGAAGTGTTTGTTAAAAAACAAAAAAGAGTGCTCAACGAACATTTAAAGTTTAGTTCCTCTATAGAACAGCAGGTCAAGGGGTCATACTGAGCAAGGCTCACTTCTTCTATTTGGCTATAGGTTAGAGAGAGAACTTCTTCTATTTGGCTATAGGTTAGAGAGAGCACATCATGGCCTCCTATTGAACCTTTCTAGTTAGAACTAGGTCAGGCTGCAGCTATTTCAGCAAGAAACATAAATACAAGACACCATAGTTTGGAGAAGACATAAACCACAAGGTGCCGTATGGGTTGGCTGCTGCCGTCACCATCCTATATTGACCAATCGTGAAAAAGTCCAACCTACTGTTGGGGGCACAGACCCAGAAGAAAACTGAATTGAGGAACTTGTTGGTACTCTGACTGGTGATCCCGACCTGGACGCAGCAGAGTCCAGCTGCTCGTTGCATTTGGCTATTATTCTTTCAATAAATGCTAAACTGTATTCAGTCGTTTTGTGTCTACCGTGATAACAGTTTTGGTCCATATCGCCCAGCCCTAGTTCAGCATAAATCCATCACTTCATGAAGGAGTTTTGAAGAAAAGCTCATTATAAATTCATAATAAACCAGGATTCCATTTAAATAACCTGTTCTGCACCTATTCTGTCCTCCAAGTACAAAAGTGTTGTCAAATTAAACATGAAACTGCAGTAATATAACGTCGTCTGTCAGCTCGTGCATCAGGTTTCACTGACGTTTCTGGTGATGCTTTTATTTTGAAAATTCCTCTAATTTCGGCACTTTAAATGGAGAAAAAAGTAAAATTGATGCAGATGCAGAAGCTTGGCTGTGACCTTTGACCTGCAGTGAAGCTTGACAGAGCAAAGTGAAGGATGAACAGAGGAGAATAAACCCGATAACCTTCATCCGTTCAACTCGTCTGCCTCTAAAAACAGGAAATGCATCGTAGGAAAGAGTCATATTTATATTTACAGTACAAGTTATAAACGGCTGCCACGCAGCCTTTCACATTAAAAGTCTCCTGTTCAAAAAGAGTTTGTAGATTTAAAACCGTGCCGTGGTTTGGGTTTGTTGTTGGGAGACGGCTTTAAACTGATCCACGTCAGAGGAAAACAAGAAGAAAACAGGAAGATCAGAGCTGCTGAGAGCTGAGAGCTGTAGAAAAGATCCTCCAGGCAGCTGCAGAGACGAGACGGGTCCTGAGGAGAGGACAGGGGAGTGTGTGTGTGTGTGTGTGTGTGTGTCAGCAGGCTTCAGCTACCTTGGTGTGTGTGTATCAGCTGCAGCTGCAGAGCTGCAGTCCGGCCAGCAGGGGGAGCAGGTTGAGCAGCAGCAGCCACAGAGTGACGACCAGACCTGCAGAGCTGGAGCACGGGTCTGAAACACACGTTATATTATTATTACTATTATCATCATCATTATTATTATTATATTCATTATTATTATTATTATTATATTCATTATTATTATTATTATATTTATTATTATTATCATTTATATTATCATCATCATCATTGTAATTATTATTATAATTATTATCATTTTTATTATCATTATGACTACTATTATTACTAGTATAACCATTCTCATTATTATTACTATTATTATATTCATTATTATATTCATTATTATTATTATTATCATTATTATTATCATTATTATTGCCATTATCGTCATCATCATTATTATCATTGTAATTATTATTATAATTATTATCATTGTAATTATCATTATGACTACTATTATTACTAGTATTATCATTCTCATTATTTTTATTATTATTATATTCATTATTATTATTATTATCATTATTATTGCCATTATCATCATCATCATCATCATCATCATTATTATTATATCGCCATAAATATTATTATGGTTATCATTATTATCATCATTGTATTGTTATTATCAATATCATCATTATAATCATCATCATCATTATTATCATTGTAATTACCATTATGACTACTATTATTACTAGTTTTATTATCATTCTCATTATTATTATTATTATTACTATTATTAGCATCATTATTATTATCATTATTATCATCATCATTCTCAGAGCCACTGACCGATGGGGTTGCTCCTGGAGGTGTTGAGGGGGGGTAGCTGGTGAGGCAGCGGGCAGTCGTCACAGAAGTCGGTGCAGGCGGGGCAGAGCAGCACGCCGTTATACACCCAGTCCTGGACGCGCACGCTGACGCTCAGCTGCTGGCCCTTACGCACGCACAAGAAGGAGCGGTCCTGCACGAACACCGTCAGGCCCTGAGGAGAGCACCACACCTGCAGACACACACAGCGTCAACACAGCAGGAGACACACACACACACACACACACAAACACACACACACGCACACACCCAGCTGACCTTGTAGCAGCCGGAGCCCCAGTCGGGGTACGTCATCTTCCTGGTGCACTGCTCCATCACAAAGGCTGACTTCTGGTACAGACACACGGAGTCAGGTCCATACTGCTCCGCCCCATAGTTCCTCCACCAGTCTACAGAGAGAGAGAGTTAGATTGTATGAATTATATATTGATTGTAAATATTGTTCAATGATTGTAAATATTGCTTTCTTTTATTGTTATTAGTTTTTCTTTTCTTTTAAAATGAATAACAGAATTATAATAATTTATTGTAAATATTGCTTTCCTTATCTTGTTATCTTTTTTTCTGATGCTTGCTTTGGCAATATATACATCGTTACGTCATGCCAATAACGCCAATTGAATTGAATTGAATTGAATTGAATTGAATTGAGAGAGAGAGAGAGAGAGAGAGAGAGACACACACCATCTTAAAATTGTGATAGGTGTTCCATATTATCCCAATTTTTCAGGACTAATTTATCAGAGAAATTCTACTTGTTTCTGAATTTTGTCATTCTAACTGTGTTATTCTGCACCAAGACATGTTTGAGTTGTTCTGATTGAGCTGATTCCTAACAGCTGCAGGACTCAGAGATGTATACAGGTTTCTGTGTTTCCAGGCACTGTGGGACACGCTGACAACTGAGTGGCGTGCTGAATGATGACATCACAGCGAGCGTACCTGGCTGGTTCTCAGACACGCGGCAGTACGAGTTCCTCTGGTACTCTCCACTCAGGTGCCAGCTGAACTCCTGACTGAACGGACAGAAATCTGCGATCTCCACGGCACCGCCGAACAGAGACAGCTCGTCAGAGGACACGTCAGGGATCCTCTCAAAGTACTGACACACACACACACACACACACACACACAGAATTACTAACAGTATATAAACACACACTATGACAGCAGTACATCAGACTGAAGCTGAAACAAAACAAACAAATAATAATGGATTCATAGTTTTCAGTATTTTCAGTCCTTCCAGCTTCTTCAATGTGAAAATAATTTACAATTATTGAGTTTAATCTTCTGGTCTTGGATTGTGTGTGTGTGTGTGTGTGTGTGTGTGTGTGTGTGTGTGTGTGTGTGTGTGTGTGTGTGTGTGTGTGTACCTGGTACTCCAGCGGCAGCTCCTGTGAGTATTTCTGCAGGTTGCAGACGGCCACAGCCAGCTGGTCCTGTCTGCAGGTCAGCTGCAGGGGAGACGCTCTCACCGTGTCACAGTACGGAGTCACAGAGTGACGCCTGCACACACACACACACACACACACACACACGCACACACACACACACATGTTATGGTAAGGTACTGTTAAATGTATATTTTTCTAAACAAAAATGGATCCTAGTTAATAAAGTGACCTCTGTCTCTATAATGGATCCTAGTTAATAAAGTGACCTCTGTCTCTATAATGGATCCTAGTTAATAAAGTGACCTCTGTCTCTATGATGGATCCTTGTTAATAAAGTGACCTCTGTCTCTATAATGGATCCTTGTTAATAAAGTGACCTCTGTCTCTATAATGGATCCTTGTTAATAAAGTGACCTCTGTCTCTATAATGGATCCTAGTTAATAAAGTGACCTCTGTCTCTATAATGGATCCTAGTTAATAAAGTGACCTCTGTCTCTATAATGGATCCCAGTTAATAAAGTGACCTCTGTCTCTATAATGGATCCTAGTTAATAAAGTGACCTCTGTCTCTATAATGGATCCCAGTTAATAAAGTGACCTCTGTCTCTATAATGGATCCTAGTTAATAAAGTGACCTCTGTCTCTATAATGGATCCTTGTTAATAAAGTGACCTCTGTCTCTGGCGGTCCATCCAGAACTTGCAGCTCTTCATGACAAAGTCGCAGCCGAGGCCCCGGCCCCAGTCCAGCCTCTGGGCCAGGCTGTAGTTGGCCCGGTACCAGCCGCTGTCCTCCATGATGGCGAGCGTGAGGCGGGAGAAGACGCGGTTCTGAGTGTGGGAGCCTGTCATTGCCTCGTTCTGAGGAATTACAGAGAGAGAGAAACGAGTGAACGAATGATGAGAGGCAGGACAGACACCCAGCAGGTCCCACAGAGACACAGCTCACCTCCAGCAGCCTCTTCTCCCAGTGGTTCAGCTCCGTCCCCGTCCCGCCCTGGTTCTCCAGCTCCATGCCCTCCAGGATGGGACAATTAAAGTGTCTGCGTGCCTCCTCCTGCACACACACACACACACACACACACACACACACACACACACACACACACACACACACAGCTCAGTTAAAAACTGACAACAACTGAAACAAGGCTGCACCACGGATTCTCTATGAACTGTTATAAAACAATAAAAATGCCTGTTATTAAAATTTACCACAGCTTGATGTGATTTATATAAACCACAAAGAGTCAAAAACACAAAAAAATACTGAAAAGCAACAAATATTCACATTTAAGAAGCTGAAGTCAGAGCATTTTTAGGTATTTCTGCTTTCAAATTTGACAAAAACTATGAATTGATGATCAAATCTGTGAATCTGCAGCTCCATGTGCTCTACTCTGCTCAACTGGTTCCTCTGAGATGTTCAGGACAGAAAGAAGAACACTGCTTTAAATAACATTTTGTCTCATATCGTTTTTTAACACTCCTACTCTCACGCTGAAGAAACAGATTCTTTGCAGGTGCAGATGTGTTTTATTTCTAGTATTTAGCTGTGACACATTCTGCACAGTGAAGGAACAAGAAGAAAGACAGATTTGTGAGTGGAGACAAAGAGTTCCTCACCACGACTCGGGGAGTGACGAGGACATGGACTTGGTGTCGGACCATCAGTCCTCCTCTGATGTCCCAAAGCCTGCTGACCCTCCTGATCACAGCCTCGCTCCACTGGTACAGACCCAGGCTGACACACACACACACACACACACACACACAGACACACACACACACACACACACAGCATGAGAGCTTGGACTGAAATAATAAATAATATTGGTGCATCTTGAGCTCTGACACAAATACTTTTTCTACCAGAGCCGGTTCCCAGCCAGTGCTCATTCATGTTAATCAGAATGTTTTGGGTGTCCATAGTGATGAAGATGAGCAGCAGATGTGTTGTTGAGACATGAACTTTGCTGTTGTTATACTTGCTGAGAGGATGAAGACATAAACAGACATGAAAAAGCTCTGTGGAAAAGCAAACAATTCAGAGCTGGTTCGCAAGTTGAACTAACTGCGAACCACACCAGCACTGGCCGGGCTCTGGCTCTGAACCGGCCCCTGGTCGAAAACCCCTATCTAACAGCACAGAGTTGGTCTTGTTGGTCAGATAGCCCCGCCACCAGCCTCTGATGTAGCGGTTTGCGGTTCAAGACCAGCAAAGATTTGGTACCGCTGTGGAAATAGTTTTCTCAGCCAGAAGCCAAAACCAAAGAACTGTTCCCAATTGGGAACCGGCCGGGAATGTCTCTGGTGGAATAGGGGGTAAAGTGAGCTGACCTCTCGTTGAAGGCAGGCAGGCCACTGGTGAAGCGAGGAGTCAGAGGTTTGCCCTCGTCGTCGTGGTAGAAGGCAAACAGACCTGCTGAGAACCCCTGCAGGACACGAGACACAGCAGCTCAGTCACAATGTTTCTGTATGATAAGAGACAGTGGAGAGGAAGACGTCTACAGACCAGAGCGTGGATGATCTCGTGTTTGACCGTGGAGAGCATCCCTTCAAACTCCTGAGGCTGGGACGAGATCATGGCAGGACACAGGTTAGCATAGCCTGCTATCGGCCTGAGGACAGACAGGGGACACACAGTTAATGAGAGTATCCTGATGAGTCTCATAATATGAATATTCGTTTCTATGCAGATGATACATCATCACATCTGACTGTCAACCTTCTGATTCCCACAGTTTGCCCGTAAGAAAACTGATTTATATAAAAAGTTGAAACGGAAATGATGTTAGGCACTTTTCTGCTCTGAGTTAAAGTTTTTTCAGCTGTTTGTGTTCAGGACACGCCAGCAGAAACATGAAGCTTCTCTCTACTGGAGATTATTACAAACACAATCTGTGTGATTGGCTCAACAGTCGGGCAAACACTTTTTAAACTAGGGATGGGAATAATTAATCCATGGTCGTTAAGAATTTGGTCGATCACATGGAATTTTTAATCGATCTGTGTAT
Source organism: Centropristis striata (assembly GCF_030273125.1). NCBI lineage: Eukaryota > Metazoa > Chordata > Actinopteri > Perciformes > Serranidae > Centropristis > Centropristis striata. Next base: position 36,302,341 of record NC_081526.1, on the reverse strand, counting down.
TTTTTAATGTTATCTCTGACTGCGTATCAGTACTCACTGAACTGAAACATGCCGAGCTTTCAGTTCTCCGGCTGTACGTCAATAAGACAATGAGTTGAGAATTGAGTTGGATAAAGCTACATTTTGCAAACTGAAAGTTGCAATAACAATTATAAAACACACAGAAATACAAGAGTATTACTTGAAGCAAAACTAGCTTACTGCATCAAACCTTGCTAGCATGAAGTACTGAGTTTAATTTGATCCAAAACTTATTTAAAAACACAAAACACATTTAAATATGAAGATTACTGTGAAAACTAACCTCATGCCTCTTCAGGGGCTAAAACACAAAACACTGAACTCCTAGACCAGGGGTCGGCAACCTTCACTAACTAAAGAGCCATTGTCGGGCAAAATAAGAGAAAAACTGTCGAAATGGGGCCAAATACTTTATTTTGAGCCTTAGAATGAAGTAAAAACAGCCTACTAAGTCTAAATTAGCCCACCAACATTAATAATAGGTCATGTGAGCATTTCTTTATAGGGTTTTGTCAGAATGCAGCGAGGAGCCAAGTGCAAATGAGTCTGGAAACCGAAGAAATTTCCAGAGCCGAAGGTTTCCTACCCCTGTCCTAGATGTTATCTTTATGATCGACAGGAAGTCTCCTTTTGTCCTTTCAGAATAAAAGGGTCCGTTATCAAAACAGGCCTAAGACTTCTGCATTGAAATGTATATGTATCTTTTATTTTGCCCATGTATGCATGTTTTATACATACTGGAGTATGTTTAAAAACATGGCAATTAACCGATTAATTGATAGTTAACGTTATTGATGCTGGAATTGGCAGGTTTCTTCCATCCCTAGTTTAAACGTTTAAACACAGATAAACAACCAGCAGTAACTGAATGGTCTCCTCACCTGTCCAGCTCTGCCTCCAGCTGGCAGTACGCAGCGTAGGCCACGATGTTCTCCTGCCCACAGCGCTCCGTGGTGATGCCGCTGACATACAGCACGAAGTCGGACCCTTCCACTCCGGGGCCGTCGGGGGGCCCCAGGGGGCCACAGGACTTCCCCGACTCACTGCATACCTTGCATTGCTGGCGGGGAAACACACAAGACCAGCATTTATATTTGGGCTGGGCAATATCGCAAAAAAAAAGATCACAGTACATTTTTTCATATTGTCCGATCTTTTATATTGTTTTTAAACTTCCAGTTTTAAAGCATCTGTGCTGAAAAGCAAAGAAACTAGAGATTAGTTCTGCTAGTACTCGCTGAACTGCTAAAGCTCTGTGTGCTGCAGCAGTGGGGCTGTGCAGACTCTGCTCCCATTTTCATGCTTTCTGCATAATCACTTAGGTGATACTTCTTCAAATGATTTGTTGTTGTTAGAAAGGCTGCACTGTTAATGTTTGCTAACTTGTTTATTGAACTAAGTTCCATTCAGTAATAACTTGTTTCTCTGTAAGTTTTCATATGCCCCACGCTCTTGAACGCACCATTGAATGCACCATACCTGTATGTGAATTACCGTGCTGTGAATGTTAGTTTTCTCTCGATACAGCGGTGGATAGATTGTAATTTCCTTTGCTCTTTCCCAACATTCACCTGTTCCTCCCTGGTTTATGAAGTCATATCTGACATCTATTTCTCTGCCCTCAACTCCGCGTTTAGCTCCACGTTCGGTATTTCTGTTTACTTCTCCGGCAACTTACAACATCACATTATAGAAAAGTTTAATTTCTACGCAGATGATGCACCGTTTTATCTTCCTGAGAGCCTTTCTGTTCCTGTAGTTTGGAGGAAACTGTTTATTTGTTTTATTTCCTATTGGTCCGTGATTTATTATACAAACAGACTTAAATCTGAAGCGAAAAACTGCTCTGAAGTAGGATGAGCCTTGCATGTTGAGTAGTAAGAACAGATGGCAGCACTAACACTATCATCACCCTACAGCCCAGAGATTACAATAACATAATGAGATTAACAACCTGACCATAACCTTCTTTGTCCCTTCAACCTTCCATCTCAACACCTGCCTCTTCTGTTTGCTCTTTTTCTTTCTATTTACAGCATCGTTTCACTTTAATCCTCCTTAATCTCACATCTGCCTGTGGGAAACAGATCCCTCTCATCACTGAGGACCCACAAACTTGAAAAATAGATCTTTAGTGGAGTCCAGCAGGGTTTAGTCTCAGGTCCCCTTATCTATTCTTTGCATATGCTATGATTCGACGAAACATTTCGTGTGTTCATTTATTGGTTATTTCTGGTAACTGATCTAATAAAGACAATTCTTTCTCTTGTCTTTTTGTGTAGCACTTTTTGATGTCTGTTCTAGAAAGTCTCTATATAAATAAAACTAAATGCTTCAGTAAATGCATCATAACATGTCGTCAAAGCAACTTCTGACCACCAAAGGTCGACAGACTGTTTCTAAAAGCTTATATTTTTATAAACTCATTCTCCATCCTGTGTGTGTTGTCCCTGACCTGCAGGTGGTGCTGTGGCACGACGACGGGGCCGCATCGGGTGACGTCAGCGCAGGCGTCCTGGCAGTAGCGGTGAGGGTCATCTCTCTTCCTCAGGTACTGGTTGGTGGCACATTGTCTGAAACAAAAGCACTCATGTTAATGAACTGTCTTCTTTCATCACCGCACAAGAAATCATTTACTTTATTACCTTCTTAAACTGTGAGTTGCCATTAAAATGTTGAGGAAATAAATGATTAGTGACACTGAATGATACAGGAGTAACTGGGTTGATTTGAAATAATCCAGATTAAATCTGAGTTAACTGCCATTTCTTGTTAACTATTACAGTGCATCAGCAATGTATTACAGTACAAGACTGCAGTGAAAGGTCACTTTCATCTCTGGCAGAAGTTTTTTGAAATGTAAACTATGACGTAAAGGAGCCACAAGTTGGTGACTCCATCCACACAGATGTGAAGTAGTTATAAAAAAACTGTGGTCAAACAACTAAATATTAGTTTGGTGATTCACAGGATTGCTAAATCCTAGAAACAAAAAAGTTTGTACAAAATAGTTTTGAGTTTGTAAAATCAACGGCAGACACTGCTATTTTTTTTTAACACACCCCTTTCAACTAATTGCCCAATGTCACAGCCTTAAGAGCTGCATATCACAATTGCTGGGTCTTGTTTACCATGTAGCAATAAAAAATATACTAAAAACCTGGATTAATCTGGTTAGTCACATTGGACTGCTATTATATTGAACACTACTGTACGTGTGTTTTTGTGTGTAAGTAACAAAAAAAGATTATTTACACAGCTGCAGCCAAACCTGGGATATAACGGGTTAAAATATTTAAAAATAAATTTGTGTCTGATATCAAATATTGGGTCAGAGCACACTTTATGTGCGAAGCAGTGATAGTTTGACACGGCACAAAAAAAAAAAGAATGCAACAAAATCAGTGTTGCTGCTTATTATTGACAAGTTCCAGGCTGCAATAATTCAACATTTTGTTTACTTTGCATGTAGTATATTAAAATAATTCATATTTTAATCCAAAAACACGGTGGTATTATGACATAAACCTGGCATTTAAAGGGTTAAAATGTTTAAAAAATCAACTTGTGTTTGATATCAATAATAAGGTCAGATGTAGGGAAAAAATCAGTACAATGAAAGTAGAATATAATATTGTATAATATGTTTTATAGCTTGTTTTTGAAGAGCCCACAGCTGGTAGAGAAGACGCTCTCTGTTGTAGCCATCACTGGTTCTGATCAGTGTGACAGCCTGGTGATGGACACGTACCTGCTGAGCAGCACCGGGCCCACCCGCCGCCTTACACTGAAGGCTCGCTGCAGGTAGTCGATGGCCTGAGGAAACAGCTTGTCCTGACAGGAAACACAACAGTTGGTTCAGTCTGACGCCCCTCAGGACGCACTGATCATCCATCTGACGGCTACTCAGGAGACTTCCATTACATGTTGTTTTGTGTGCTCAGAAAACTTTTGCGGCTGAATTTTCTAACATTTTAAATACTCCATTGTTTACATTCATGGTGTTTCTAGCTCGTCGTTGTTGGGGAAAAAGTTATTTGATGTGTTCTGTAACAACTGAACTCTGAACTTCTGTACCTTGAGTTGAGTTGGCCACACCATGTTTACAGGCCTGGACCAATTCAGATTCAATCAAATTCAAACTGCTGTTTTTTTGGTCCAAAAAGGTTTTGTGGGTAAACCCAAAGAGTTTTTCCTCAGAAAAAGGGAACTCGTTGTCACAAACAGGCCCCAAAACATTATGGACGGTTCTTTTCCTTGTGTTGTTGTTTCTTTTCCTTTCATATGTATGTGTGCGTGTGTTTGGGTATGTATCCAAATGTGGGCACGTGTATGTATGTATAATTTCGCTGTATAGATAAATCATATTTATGTTTTTGTAATACAAGACATGTTTAGACAAGGATGTTAACTTGTCATATTTAAGGAGAGGGGGTGGGAGTTTATAAGTTTTACTTCTTCTCACTCCTTTTCGAATATGTATTCTGTCATGTTAAATGTTTTGTCTGACTCTTTTTTTATTTATTATTATTTGTTTTCATATTCGAAATAAACTTAAATCAAATCAAATCAAAATCAGTTAACAGTTGCGTCTTTTGAGTGCTCTCTTCTTATTGTGCAAGCCAAAAAGCCACACAACATTGGGGAAACACTGATTAAACCTGCTTGCATTAAAATGACTGAGATACTATGTGGACCGCAGGTGGCAAACAAATTTAAGACTGTACCACTGTCTCATAACACAGTGAGGGGGTCGCCAAAGTTTACAATGGTAAAAATGTGGGTCCCTCAAGAAAAAGGTTGGGAACCACTAAACTAAACTACAACGTAAAGTGCTGCAGATTTCACTGCAAGTTGTTTCTCACCTTCACCAGCCTCCTCTTGTCTGCAGAGAGTCTGTGGAGAGACAGAGCAGAAATCATCCAGACACGTTGTACTGCAATCACAAAGTTACAAATCATAGATAAACTAGTGAGAGTCAGGCTGCAGCCTTAAAGAGGTTCTGATCTCCTGCAGCACTTACTGGTCCACGCTGTAGTCGTAGATTATCTTTATCTTCAGCTGCAGGTCCACAGGAGAGCTTCTCTTGGTCAGACGCTCAGGCTTCAGGTACACATGATGCACCACCTGAGAGAATCCCATGGACATTATTAACAAAATAACCTTCAGACAAAAGGCGGCAGTGAGCTATACAGTTATGGACAAATTAAAATTATTATAAAAAATTATTGTTTTCTTCAATTTCTGGTTCATTTTAATGCCTGGTACAACTAAAGTTACATTTGTTTGGACAAATATAATGATAACATCAATAATAGCTGATAAGAGTTTAATTTAAATTAAACTCTTATCTTGAGCTGCTGTGACGACTACATTTCCCCGCTGCAGGATAAATAAAGTCTTATCTTATCTTAAATGAAATGTATTATTATTATTAGTAGTAGTAGTAGTAGTAGTAGTAGTAAAGAAAACTGCAGGAGAAAACGGCATTGTTTCACTCTGACAGGCTGATCAACCTCAACACTAAATAAATAATTATTTATTATTTTAATGAATCCTTTCAGTTACTTTAAAATTTAAATTTTCACGACGTTTCTGAGAGGAACTGTAAAACAAATATACATTATCATTTTCACCAACCAAACATTGCAGAGATGCATTTTGTCTCATTTTAGTACTAAACTTCAATTTGTAGTCAAGCTTTTATTCTGAAAAACCCCTGCCGGAAGTGGATTTTTTGTTGTTGCTAGGGGAAACACATGCTACAATTGGTGAACAATGAATGGTTTCAGTAGTTTAAATATGTCTGACAGTTACAAATATTATCGTTTTTGTCATTAAACACAGTAAACATTAGCATTAGCTTCATATTAGCTTGTTAGCTTGCTAGCTAACTGCATAGCAAATCTGATTTTTAGGAAGCCAACTCAATATGTTGCACAAAAACGAATATTTCACATCACAGTATATATCTGGGCTGGTTTATGTTATGCTGCTGTACCGTTTAAACATGCAGGGACACGGAAAAGCAGTGAGCTTATCACGTAATCTAAATATAACGTTATTTAGCCACTAATGCTAGCGTGCTAGCTAGCTAGCTAATCCCGTTCACTGTCAGCAGCTAGCCGGTGTTACGGTTTAACTGGTGACCGGTTTAAATGGTGACATGCAGGGCAGCAGTTAAAAACAAAAACAAAAAAATACGTGGCTGCTCTCTTTATGACGAAGTAAAATGTAATCTCCTCTTCATAAAAAGGTTTTAAGTGTGAGTGTGATTTAAACCATTGACGCGTTGGGCTGAAAGTCACCAGTTAAAATGGTCACCAGTTAAACCATAACACCGGGTTAGTTGAGCTCACGGCGCCGGTGTCGTGCCAAAAAGTGATTGCCTGCCAGAATCTGATTTCTGGCCGCGGGAGCGCGCACGGCAGCCCGTTGAGCGGTAGTGTTTACATTATGAAGCTCATGAACGAGATCAAGTCATATTCAGGCAGAAATAAGCTCTCAGTAACTATACTATGCCTTCAATCAGTTTTTGCGAGGTGAAAACTGATTGAAAAGAGGATCACGAGGATCATTGCAAAAGTTATCATATCTTTATTGAAACCCCACCAATAAATCATATTCATTATTGTCTAATTTCCAAAGACAGGGCTAAACAAAGTCATCAGACATACCAAGCAAATAGACGTGTCTATCACGTAGTTGCCATGTCTGATTTCGCTACAAACTACACTTCTTTTGGCCTCAGTTGTAATAATTACGCAACAACAAACGTTAAACTTTCGAAGCCACGTGCCTTTGCTATAATTACATTATAATACAGTTGTGTGTATCTGCATATTAACCCTCCTGTCGTCCTTCCGGGTCAAATTGACCCAATCTGTTTTGACTATTCCTTCTTTCCTCCCTCCTCCTGCCTTCCTCTCTTCTTTCCTCCTTCCTTCTTTCCTCCCTCCTCTATCCTCCTTCCTTCTTTCCTTCCCTCGCCCCTCCTTTCTTTCTTTCTTTCCTTTCCTCCCTCCTTCCTTCTTTTCTTTCCTCCTTCCGCTATCTCCTTTCCTTTCTCTCTTCTTTCCTTCCTCCTGATTTCCTCTCCTTTCCTCCTTCCTTCCTTCCTTCTTCCATCCCTCCCGCCTCCATCCCTTCCTCTATCCTCCTTCCTTCTTCCCTTCCCTCGCCCCCCTTTCCTTCCCTCCTTTCTTTCCTTCCTCCTTCCTTTCTGCCCTCTTTCCTTCCTTCCTCCCTCCTTTCTGCCCTCTTTCCTTCCTGCCTCCCTCCTTTTCTTCCTCCTTCCTTCTTTATTTTTTCCTTCCTTTCTTCTCCTCCTCCCCTTTCTTTCCTCCATCCTTCCTTTCTCTCTCCTTTCCATTCTTTCTCCTCTATCCTCCTTCCTTCTTTCCTTCCTCCTCTATCCTCCTTTCTTTCTTTCCTTCCTTTCCTCCCTCCTTCCCTTCTTTTCTTTCCTCCTTCCGCTACCTCCTTTCCTTTCTCTCTTCTTTCCTTCCTCCTGATTTCCTCTCCTTTCCTCCTTCCTTCCTTCTTTCATCCTTCCCGCCTCCATTCCTTCCTCTATCCTCCTTTCTTCTCCCCCCCCTTTCCTTCCCTTCTTTCTTTCTTTCTTTCTTTCTTTCCTTCCTCCCTCCTTTTCTTCCTCCTTCCTCCTTTATTTTTTCCTTCCTTTCTTCTCCTCCTCCCCTTTCTTTCCTCCATCCTTCCTTTCTCTCTCCTTTCCATTCTTTCTCCATTTCCTCCTCTCTTCTTTCCTTCCTCCATCCTTCTTTCTTTCCTTCCTTCTTTCCTCCATCCTTTTTTACTTCCCTTTGCGTCCTTCCCTCTTCTTCCTTCCTTGACCCGAGGACAACAGGAGGGTTAATCCAGAGAAAAGCTGACGTGTTTACGCTACCGCTCAACGGGCTGCCGTGCGTGCGCGCTCCCGCGGCCAGAAATCAGATTCTGGCAGGCAATCACTTTTTGGCACGACACCGGGCTCACCTCGTCGGGAGCCGGGGCTCGGTGTCTGCACGTCCCGTGGCAGTTCACCGACAACGCCAGGACGGAGAGGAGGAGCACCGGGCCGAGGAGCCGGGACACGGACGGCTTGCCATCCCCGCTCAGCCTCGGCTCCATCCTCCGAGCAGGCCGACCAGCGGGGCTCTGCAGCCCGCAGTCAACAGCGCCTCCGCCGGTCCGGTCACCGCGGCGCTCCGGTCGCTCATCGCTCGCAGGCTGAATCAGAACATGTCCGCATCCCGCAGAAACCCTCCGGTCATTAATGTGAGGAGAAGAGGCCGCAGAGGAGGCAGAGACACCGGCCGGTTAACGGGAGGATTCACGGCTGACAGATGGTTTGTTGTCCGGTGTCAGCTGAGGGAACACCGGCCCGGAGATCGTCTCCTCACCGGAGGAGTCACTCTGCAGAGAAAACCGGAGCTCAACTCACAAAGATCGTCTAATATTAAGAGGAGTCACTGTGTGAAGAATAAATTCAGTCATGGAAAAAATGTTAGACCTCCTGGTTTTCTTCTGTTTCTTGTTCATTTTAATGCCTGGTAAATAATAATAATAATAATAATAATAATAATAATAATAATACATTTTATTTGGAGGCGCCTTTCTTGGCACTCAAGGACACCGTACAAAAAAGATATAAAAGATTCAGCAATAAAATACAATAAAATACACAGAATTAATAACAATACAATACAAAAGATAGATTGGACAGGGTAATTGTGTAACTAAAGGTACATTTATCCCTTCTTCTTTTATTTTATTTTATTTTTTGTTGTTGTTTTTGTTTTTGTTTCTTCCACCTTTGTCAATTCTGTATTTTATTGCACTTTTTGCACTTTTATGTGAAGCATTTTTCGGCCGTCTGTAAATGCATTATATAATCATGGAAAAATCATGAAAAATGAAAAAAAAGTCATGGAAAAATGTTAGACCACCTGGTTTTCTTCTGTTTCTTGTTTGTTTGTCTGTTTGATTGTATTGTTTTATTTATGGCATCATTTTAGATTTATACACTTACTATTTATTGCTGATTGGTATATGGAATTGTTTGTTTTATTGTTGATTTTATGTACAGCACTTTGGAGACGTTTGTGTTGTTTAAATGTGCTATACAAATAAAGGGGATTGGATTGGATTTGATTGTTCATTTTAATGCCTGGTATAACTAAAGGTACATTTATCCCTTCTTATTTTATTTTATTTTATTTTTTGTTGTTGTTTTTGTTTTTGTTTCTTCCACCTTTGTCAATTCTGTATTTTATTGCACTTTTTGCACTTTTATGTGAAGCACTTTGGTGCAGCTCAGCCGTCTGTAAATGCATTATTTAAATAAATTTGACTTTGACATTTGTTTGGACAAATATAATGATAACAACAAAAAATAGCTGATAAGAGTTTAATTTAAGAGCTGATATCTAGACATTTAACATGGTTTTCTTGAAATAACCAAAATCATTATCTAGAAAAACCATGGAAAATGTCTAGAAAATATTGAATTAATTAAGAGAATAAAGTCGAAAATATTGACTTAATTACGAGAATAAAGTCGAAAATATTGACTTAATTACAAGAATAAAGACGAGAATATTGAATTAATTATGAGAATAAAGTCGAAAATATTGAATTAATTATGAGAATAAAGTCGAAAATATTGAATTAATTACGAGAATAAAGTCGAAAATATTGAATTAATTAGAGGAGGAGAGTTGTTAAATGAGGCAGTGGGGCATTTCGTAGAAATTTACTTTAAGATGGTTTCACAAACAAGAAGATACTACATCTTTTGGCACCTCAGCATCACATTATCATAAGTATAAGGACTTTAAAAATAATATGCAAGAAAATGCATCTTTTCCGCAGAAGGAACCAATTAAATTAGAACCAACCATTAATTAAATAATAACGACTTAAATCTCGTAATTACATTTTTTTCTTTTCTTTTCTCTAAATTCCCTGATACTCCGTCATAGAAAAGAAAGTTTGGTAATAAAAAGTGAAAAAATTAAATATAGAAAAGTAAATGCAGAAATAATAAAAACCAATAATAAAAAAATATATCAGAATAATTACAAGTATTTTTTATTTAATTTCACATTCACTTGTTTATTCATTCCTACATGTATTTATTCAGTAGAAGCGGTAAATATAAAGAAATAAATCAACAATTACATTTGAAAATAAATAATTTAATTTGTCTTTTTATTCCCATGTTTAAATTAACAATGTATTCTTATTTTTATTGCTCTTTACATTCATTTAATTATTATTTTTATTTGTATTTTCTGATATATTTTTCTATAATATTTTCTATAAAATTTATAGTTTTAAAAAAAGTGAAAAGTATTCTCCCAGATTAACCCTTTATCAGGCAAAGAACTATATTTGGTAGTTAGAGTCAGGTAATATTTTGAGAAAAAAGTTGCAAATTTACTAGAAACCTACAAGAAAAAAAGTTGCAGATTTAAGAGATTTAAAGTGACAAATCTGCGCAAAAAAAGTTGCAGATTTACGAGAAAAAAGTAAAAAAAAAACTTTTTTCTCCTAGATTCAACACTTTAAATCTCATAAATCTGCACATTTTTTTCGCGGAGATTTGTTACTTTAATCTTGTCAATTTTTTTCTCAAAATATTATTTTCGTATGTTTTTTTTTTTTTTTTTTTTACACATTCTGGCTGGGTTTGAATTTGGAATTTGCAAGTATTTCAATGAGTCTCCTATTAAGGGTTAAAGTGGTGAATCTGGCAGAAAAAAGTTGCTTTTTTCCATTTTTTTCTCGTAAAACTGCAACTTTTTTTCTTGTAGATTTGCCACTTTAATCTAGTAAATTTGCAACTTTTTTTCTCGAAATATTACCTGAAGTTACCAAATATAGTTCTTTGCCTGATAAAGGGTTAAAGTCACAGTCACAAAACAAATACTTAAGAAACCTTTTCCTGATTATACTGAAGGAACGTTTTTGACTTTGACTTTTACTGCAGTAGAAGCTGTGAATATACTTCTTCCATCTGTGGTTCCCACACTGGCGGAGCAGTTTAATGTGATTAGTTGTGGATATTGAAGCCGACTGATGGTGAAGTGAGGATGAAAGGCTGCTCTGTGTCTCCTGATCACCTCTAACTCTTCCTCTGATCGTCTCCGTCTCTGCTCATTTACAACTAATTGAGTTTCCTGTTGGGGAGACGAGTCAAGTTCAGTTCTCAAAGAGTTTCCACCTCGTTGTGTTTCCAGGTGTCGCTGAGTTCTACCGTAAAAACTAAAACTTTTATACTGATGCATGGCTGTAAGAGCGCTGCTCTCCCAGGCACAGGACGGTCCTCCAGCTGCTTTCTACCAGAGACTCCAGCAGGGGGCGCTGACGGCTGCAGAAGCATTTGGGTCCATTCGTTTCAATACAAAATGAGGAAACTTCTCACTTTATTTATTACCTCAGAAATGTTTTTTAGGACAACACTATGGTCTCAATTGCTCGTAAAAAATCTTGGATTCGAATCGATGATTCGGGGCGGGGCTCCAAGATTTTATTTTGAAAAAAATGTATTTTTTTTTGGCTACCTTTGATTGACAGGTCACTAACAAGGCAAGCTGTCATCAGGCGAGAAGAAAAGCAATGCGTATCTACGGCAACATGTCAACAAAGTTATATAACATATAACGTACTAAAGGTAAATTTGTTTGGACAAATATAATAATAAAAACAAAAACAGCTGATAATAGTTTAATTTAAGAGCTGATATCTAGATATTTTCCATGGTTTTATTGATGATTTTGGTTATTAACAACAAAACCACGGAAAATGTCTAGATATCAGCTCTTAAATTAAACTATTATCAGCTGTTTTTGTTGTTATCATTATATTTGTCCAAACAAATGTACCTTTAGTTGAACCAGGCATTAAAATGAACAAATATAGTGAAGAAAACAAGGGTGGTCTAATATTTTCCATGACTGTATATATATATGACTGTATATATATATATATATATATATATATATATATATATACATATATTAAAAGAAGGAAGTTTACCGGTTTGGTCTCATAACTTTGACCCTTTTCACTGTATTTTCACTTAATGACACTTAGCCCTTTATCAGGCAAAGGACTATATTTGGTAGAAAAAAGTTGCTTTTTTCCCACTTTTTTCTTGTAGATTTGCCACTTTAATCTAGTAAATTTGCTACTTTTTTCTTGAAATATTACCTGAAGTTACCAAATATAGTTCTTTGCCTGATAAAGGGTTAATTACAATATCTTGTTCAGCGCTCAGTTGGACTAACGGACACACTAAGGAGTCGCTGTTTTAGCCAAAACTAACATCCAGTTAATCTAACATGAGTCAGTCAGGTTGAGGTGTAGAGAGGCTGTAGTCAGTGATCCAAATATGGTCTGCTCCCTGTTTCAGGAAACAAGATGGCGACGAGTGTAACGCTGAACTTAGTGCCTTAAACGGCCACAAACCAACAAGTGACCTCACGGTGACTACGTCCATTATTTAGACAGTCTATGGTTCAGTCTTTAGAGTGTGTGACTGTTGTGTGTTGGTGAGTGTGTTCAGTGATCAGCTGGCAGCAGCCGAAGCTCTTTCATCATAATAAGCGGGCGTTTCTCCTGCTTCACTCTCTGTTGTGGTCTCTGGACTTTTTCAGACCCAAAATGAGAAAATCAGTCGTGTCTAGTAAACCGTATTAAAAGTTCCGATCTGAGGCCCAAACCCCCCAAAAACTTAAAAGACATTGTTGTAAAGTTTCGGTGGTTTTTAGCTTCTCTTTCATTTGTTCGACGTTGGAAATTTGTATAATTGTTCGGAATGAAAAAGTCAAACAGCCCCAGTTTATAATGTGAGGGTGGGATCCTGGTTCAAGTTTCTCATGTTTCATGAGAAGATGAAACCAAAGACAGCATGGAGCTGTGATCAGAAGATTATTAAACAGGAGCAAACATCCAATCTGACTTCTGTTGTCTTCACTGAGAAACACCTTCTGCTCCTCTTCTCTCTGAAGTCTGGATGAAAATGTGCATTAAACATGCTGCTGTAAACAAGATTAAAAAAAAAAACTTTATTGCAAAACCAACAAGAGTTTGGAGAGTTCCCATCCTGACATGGTTTCTGTTGGGAACTGGATCCTTCAGTCGTTTAGAGTTAATAATAAGATCATGGAAGATTCACAACAGGTCCAGTTTTTTGCTGTATTTTTTGACACAAATACTGGAAAGAAATCTCTCTCCTGTTTAATCATATAAAGGTTATAGTCATCATTATCAAAGTGAATATTAATGAATAACACAACAACAGAACGGAGACCAGCTCCGAAACATTTCATACAACTAAACATTTCTTCTCTCCGCCAGCAGAACGACTGAAGTCCTCCTCACCTGTTCCTGTCCAGTCAGCTGATCATTAAGGCCGCGTTCAGACTGCCAGCCAAAATCTGATTTTTAGCCCATCCAGATTGGAACTGGATCGCTCTTATGAAGTCTGAACAGTCACAAATCACATGAAATCCGATTTTTGCGAACCGGATCTAAACCACCTTCGGGAGGTAGTTTCAGATCGCATTTGGACAGATGCGTCTCAGTCTGAACCTCCACTGAACACTCAGATCGGTTTTGACTTTCCGTGACGTCACTTTACGCGGCGCGTAACGCGGAGACGAGGTGTCCACCGGCAGACGCGCCCGACATATGCGGCCCGACGGGGGCGTCCATCCGTCCGGTTTCTCCCCTGGTGCGTCTGAGATGTTGTGCACCTCTACTGGACAGTGATAAGGCCTGAGGTGACCTGCCTCCATCATGTTTGTTGTTGTTGTTGTTGTTGTTGTCGCAATTATATGACGTCAGACGCTCTGACACCGTTACTATAGCAACCTGTCAGATCAGTCAATAATGTGGCCCAGTCTGAACAGAGCCATATCCGATTTGGACACTTGCTAAAACAGTAAAAAAAATCGGATTTGAGTAGGAATCTGATTTTAATCAGATTCACCTGCAGTCTGAACGCGGCCTACAGGGACAGTTTGGTCTCAGGTGGTTTCTGTCCTCGCTGCGCTCCAGGTTCTTGGTAAAAGATGGGTTTTTTTCCACAACTGGTTCATGATCCTCCTCTTTTAGCCACTCACCAGTCCTCTGACTGTCACCACAGAATAAACAGACAGGACAGACAGGAGGACGGACAGGAGGACAGACAGGAGGACAGACAGGAGGACAGACAGGAGGACGGATGGATCAGACCTCAGAGTCAGAGAGAAGCAGGGACTCATGGGAAACCTCCCCCCCTGTGTGTGAGTCCGGCTGGGACGAGGAGGGACTCTGGTCTTTGTCGGGTGTCTCTGAGTCTTTTTCTCTCTCTTCCTCCTTTTCCTCACCTCCTCTCCTCTGCTCCTCGTCCTCCTGCTGCCCTCCTCCTCCCTCCCCCTCCTCCTGCTCCTCCTCCTGCTCCTCCTGCTCCTCCTGCTGCTGCTGCAGGGCGTTGAGGCGCTCCACCACGCAGTGCGCCGTCAGCCGGGCCTCGGGGTCGTGGTCCCAGCACTCAGTGACGGTGGAGCAGAAGATGCTCATCCCCTGCAGGAGAGAGGAGCAGAGTGAGACTCTGGAGGACACAGAGGAGCAGGAGAGGAGAGACGTGACGTCCTACCTGGTGCTGCGTCCACGCCGCGGGGATGTCGGGCCGTCCCCGGTCCCTCAGCACCAGGTCCCTCATGCTGTCCACACAGGGCTGCTCACACACCTGAGAGCCGAACGCTGGCTCGTAGCTCTTCACCTCTGTACCAACACACATTATATACACATTATTCACACACACACACACACACACACACACACACACACACACACACACATTCTTGTACTTCTTGTACTTGTACTTGTACTTCTATCTTTGTGAGGGCCCTCATTGAAATAGTGAATTCCCTAGCAAGGTTATCATAGTTTGGGATTTTTCATTAGTTTTAGTTTTTTTTTTTTTAAATGTATTTTTTTGGGCTTTTTCATGCCTTTAATGGACAGGTTAGCTGAAGAGAGACAGGAAGCGCCTGCGTAACCCACTACGCTACCGACCACCCCATTAGTTTTAGTTTTAATTTTGTTGTGAATTTTTGTTTTCAAATTCAGAAAACACAACAGGACATTTTCACTATAATTTTAGTTATTTTTGTAACTACACAATACAGTTTTATTATTATCATTATCATGTTACCTTTAACCCTTAAAACAAAGTCTGAAATCTCAAAAAAAAGAAAAGCCTTTAAAGAAGTGAGGACCGGCCGAAATGTCCTCATTTTGCAAAAATGTCCTCACTCTGTTGGTTAAAAACTTGTTGCGGTACAAGAACACACACACACACACACACACACACACACACACACACACACACACACGTGTCTGTCGAGAGGCTCTGGAGCTGCAGAATCATTCACAGAGTTGCTTTGAGCTGCATTCTGGTGGACCGAGCGACCACAGACAACTCTCACATGAAGCTGGAGGAGCTCTTACCTCCGACGGCGTGGCAGCGAGACGCCATCTCCCAGTGGACCAGCGCCATGGAGTAAACATCCATCTGTTTAAAGGCCTCCAGGTCCTCCAGGTTCACCCTGGACTCCAGCACCTCAGGGGCCATGTAGCGAGCTGTCCCCACCTGGACGGGACGACACAGGAAGTCCCATCAAGTGACGACCAAACCACAGCGAAAATATGCATTTTGAAAATGTGGAAATCTGACTCACCACCTAAATTCGAAACCTGGCTAAGGGAGTTGGTAGGAATCCTCCACATTGAACAACTGAGATACGAGATATCCGGCAACTTACATAAATTCTACGGTGTATGGTGACCTACAGTATCCTGGAGCACTTGAAACTATAGTTAACCCCCCTAAAGAGTACCTAGTCTGACATGTTAGACTCACTCAAGTGGACACTCTTGACATTAGACACTTGACATTAGACACTTTTGACATTATATTGTGCCTCTCTGTTTGTAATTTGTTTTGGTATGTTATGGTATGTGTCAAGTTCTTTATTTATTTATTTTTTTTCTAGTTTATTTATTCACCTATGTTTTTATTTTATTTATTTATTATCATTATTATTATTATCGTGTGTTCTTGAAGAGTACCTATTGTGACATTTTATACACTTAAGTGGACATTCGACTCTGACATTATATTGTGTATACTCTGTTTTGATATGTCATAGTTTGTGTCTAGTTTTTATTTATTTGCCTTTTATTATTTGTGTATGTATGTTAATTGTCACTCTGAAAATTGACGATGAAAATATTTTGAAAAAAAAAAAAAAAAAGTGAGGACCAAACATCAGATTCAATGAATCTCTGCTTAACATGTCCTGCAGGGCTCACCTGTCCACTGTTGGCGTAGTCCTCCACGGTGAGGGACAGGTCCAGCCTCAGCGCCAGGCCGAAGTCACACAGAGCGCACTCCCTCCTGCTCTTCACCACCATGTTGCTGCTCTTCAGGTCCCGATGGGCGACTGGAACCTGCAGCAACACACAGCGGCAGGTTAATAACACGCCGTACGTTGTTTCAAAGTAAGTGTCTTGTTGTGAGGTCGGACTGAAAATAAACAAGGTAAGAAACTAACAGACGTCCCTCTCTTAATGACCCCCCGACAGGTGGTTTATACCAGTGGTTCCCAACCTTGGGGTCCCGACCCCAATTGGGGTCGCGAAATGATTTCTGGGGGTCGCCAAATCATTTTGGAGGTCAGCTCTGTCTCCACTGTGTTAAAGTGTTCATGTGTTAATATCTTTTGGTCTTTTTGGCCATTTAATGTCTTTTTTATTGTAATTTTGTCTTTTTTTGGTCTTTTTGTGTCTTTTCTGACAAATACCAAGCAAGTTATAACTTTACATGGAGTCTCTGGCTTGAAGCTGACTGTTTTTAGTTGTTGTCTGCTTCATTATTTGTCCAAAATACATCGTATCAACTGAGTTTGTATGATCTGAACTGTGCGTGGAGATTCTGTTCAGTGAACGGGGGTCACAGACAACATGCATGTTAAATTGGGGGTCGCAACTCAAAGAGGTTGAGAACTACTGGTTTATACAACACCTCATTACACCCCAGGTTTCCGTACAGCAGTGAACTTATTTTGTATTCTCAAGGAACAAACGGCACGTGGTCGTACGGTTTGGAGGACTTGTGATCTTTGGTGATGCTGGCAGTGTTATACTACTCGAGATCAGTCTTGGTCTCGAGACCACTTTTTGAAGGTCTCGGTCTCATCTCGGAATCGACTGCCTTGTCTCGGTCTTGGACAAAGCAGACTTTTTTATTTCAAGACCGGTCAAGACCACAACTGTGCATTTTTGGATTTACTTGTTAATATTGTTACTGTATTTTTGCGTAATTCGTATTGCTTCAAGTTCAACTAATATCATGACTCATATGCAATTTGAAATTGTTGTCACTGTTAACGGCTGTCAAGATTTTTTGTGCACAGCTACAAAAAAAAGAAAACACAGCGCAACTTGGAAATTCTGCAAAGCAACGTTTGTTTCAGTTTAAGGAGCATGTGGAAGGTAAGAGATGAAGGATAAGAGATAACAGACTGATACCTTTGGTATCCCGCTGGGCGTGGTGTCACTATGGAGATGAGCTAACCCTCTGGCGATGCTGCCTGCCATGGCAATAAGCTCCTCCCAGCTCAGGATGTTGGAGGTGAGGAAGTCCTGCAGGTTTCCGAGGCTGTGATAGGCCAGAACCAGCCAGTACTTCCTGAGAGCGGGCGGGCCCCTCTCCTCAGCCGCCAGGAATCGAACCACGTTGTCGTGCTCCAGGTTGGGGTCGGAAAAGATGGAGCACTCGTTTCTCCACGAGACGTATTCCACTGCCGGAAACACCTTCACCGCCACTGTTTCATAGTTGCTAGCTCCGCCCTTCTCACCGTCGAGCAGGCAGGCCCGCCACACTTCAGCGAAGCGCCCTTTCCCCACCAGGACTTCCAGCTTGATGGGCAGCGGTTCGGCCCGTTGGTCCTGCCAGCCCGCCATGTTTCCGATGATGTCGTTGTTGGGCGTCGGCTCGGTGGCCTCTCCATGGGCCCCCGTGGCCCCACACTGGGGGTCGAACGCCTGGTACAGGTCTGGGGTGCGCTTGGTGGGCCAGGCGGGGCGTGCAGGAGGGCCCGGTTTGTCTGGACAACGCGTGCGGTAGAAGTAAAAGGCGGCGATGGCGAGAATGGCGATGAGGACCGGAGGCACCAAACTCACCACCACCACTGGGACCACGTCCTTACTCTGTAGCTTGGAGAACCCTGCAGGAGCAGAGACACAACATACTGAGATCTGTCTGTCCTTCATTTATTCATCCATCCATCCATCCATCATCCATCCATCCATCCATCAACCATCCATCCATCCATCCATCCATTCATCATCCATCCATCCATTCATCATCCATCCATCCATCCATCCATCCATCAACCATCCATCCATCCATCCATCCATCCATTATCATCCATCCATCCATCAACCATCCATCCATCAACCATTCATCCATCCATCCATCCATCATCCATCCATCCATCCATCCATCCATCCATCCATCAACCATCCATCCATCCATCATCCATCCATCATCCATCCATCAACCATCCATCCATCCATCATCCATCCATCCATCCATCCATCAACCATCCATCTATCTATCCATCCATCAACCATCCATCCATCCATCCATCCATCATCATCCATCATCCATCAACCATCCATCCATCCATCCATCCATCCATCATCCATCCATCCATCCATCCATCCATCCATCCATCCATCAACCATCCATCTATCTATCCATCCATCAACCATCCATCCATCCATCCATCCATCCATCATCATCCATCATCCATCAACCATCCATCCATCCATCCATCCATCCATCAACCATCCATCCATCCATCCATCTATCCATCCATCCATCCATCCATCCATCCATCCATCAACCATCCATCCATCCATCCATCCATCATCCATCCATCCTTTCATTTATTCATCCATCCTTCTCCTCCATACTATCAATAGTCCATCCTCTGCCCCCTGACTGTGACCTGTCATGTGATGGTGCTCACCATTCGCGCCCTTGTCGAAGATGAGCTTGTCGCTACACTCATGCTCATTTATCCATCCATCCATCCATCCATCCATCCATCCATCCATCCATCCATCCATCCATCCATCATCCATCCATCCATCCATCCATCAACCATCCATCCATCCATCCATCCATCAACCATCCATCCATCCATCAACCATCCATCCATCCATCCATCCATCCATCCATCCATCAACCATCCATCCATCCATCCATCCATCCATCCATCCATCCATCCATCCATCAACCATCCATCCATCCTTTCATTTATTCATCCATCCTTCTCCTCCATACTATCAATAGTTCATCCCTGACGGTGACCTGTCATGTGATGGTGCTCACCATTCGCTCCCTTGTCGAAGATGAGCTTGTCGTTACACTCGTGCTCCCACTGACAGCCGCAGACCATCATGGCGCCGTGGTCGGTGTGCTGCGGGACCATGTGACACTGTGTAGAGGTGAAGTTGAGCAGCAGGCGTGGGTCCACGCCCTCTAGTGGCAGCGCCGGGTTGTGACACAACGTGTGCACCGTCATCGTGTTGTTGTTCTTCCTCCTGGAAGAAAAGAGGGAAATACAGGTGCATCTCAATAAATTAGAATATCAAAGAAAACCTTATTTATGTATGTAATTCAATAACACATTATATAGATCCATTACACACAGAATTAAACATTCCATGTTTTCATTTATTGAATTTCTTCTCATTATAATGATTATGGCTTACATTTAATGAAGACCTAAAGTTCAGTGTCTCAAAAAATGCGAATATTACAAAAAAACTGTTTTAAAAAGTATGTTTAATATGGAAATGTTGGCCTCTGAAAAGTATGTCCATCTATATGACTCAATACTTGGTTGGGGCTGTTTGACTTAAACTACTGGAAATGGACTTTTACATCATATTCTAATGTATCGAGTGTGTGTGTGTGTTTTATTTCTTGTATTCTGACTTGTATTGGAGAATTTTCTGTATGTCATTAGCAGCTTTGTTTCTTCACTCTGAACCAGCTGATGGAAACTCACTAACTCACATTTCAACACTTTAATTGGACTTTAATGGAAACAAGCTGGTGATACAAAGTGAAGATTCAGAAAGATGGCAGTCCTGTACTGCAGTGGCAGTTATACACAGGGGCCTACAGGGGCCACTGCTCCTGTGGAGAAGCCCCTGGCCTCTGTGTCAAATTAATAATAATTGTAACTATGAACGACGGAACAATTCTTACCTATTTTTTGTTCAAACAATATCTCATTGTACACAAAAGGAACCCACAATGTGTACATTGTATAACAGTTACATTGAGGGCATTTTTACTTGGTCTTGTCTCGGTCTCGGACTGGGCGCACTCAGGTTTTTTTTTCGAGACCGGTCAAGACCACTGCTGATAGGCTTTTTGTCCACGCCTTACTGATAAGAGTGAAAAAGGACCCTCTCAAAAACAGCTGATAACTTCAAATCATTGTGCTGCTCTGAAAACAACAGAGCAAAGATTGTTTTTGTTGTTGCATTTCTTTAAATGCAAACTGAAATAAAAGGAAAACTCACATTTTGATGTTTTGTCATGATTTTCCTTTGTTATATATGGTCTTGGTCTTGTCTCTGTCTCTGTACTCTCTGGTCTTGGTTGGTGCGGTCCTGACTACAACACTACCGGCCCCTCCTTGCCCCCACAGTAACACTGGTCTTGAACCGCCACTGCTGCACGGTTTACCTTCACATGTTTAACTGCAGAGCTGCAGGTGAGAGGAGCTTTAACCCTTTATCAGGCAAAGAACTATATTTGGTAACTTCAGGTAATATTTTGAGAAAAAAGTTACAAATTTACTAGATTAAAGTGGCAAATCTGTGCGAAAAAGGTGCAGATTTACGAGAAAAAGTGGGAAAAAAGCAACTTTTTTCTCCCAGATTCACCACTTTAAATCTCATAAATCTGCGCATTTTTTCTCGTACATTTGCCACTTTAATCTTGTAAACTTTTTTCTCAAAATATTATTTTCATATGTTTTTTTTTTTTACACATTCTGGCTGTATGTAATATCCTCCAATATTCTCTAGGGTTGAAATTTGGAATTTGCCCTATTAAGGGTTAAAGTGGTGAATCTGGGAGAAAAAAGTTGTTTTTTTTTCACTTTTTTCTTGTAAATCTGTGACTTTTTTTGCGCAGATTTGCCACTTTAAATCTCTTAAATCTGCTACTTTTTTTTTTTTGTAGATTTGCCACTTTAATCTAGCAAATTTGCAACTTTTTTCTCAAAATATTACCTGAAGTTACCAAATATAGTTCTTTGCCTGATAAAGGGTTAAAATGCTAAATAACTTCTTGTTCATCTTTATGAACTTTGACCTGAATAAAGCAGCGCCTCAATCCTCCTCCTCCTCTCTTATCTCGGTTTCCTGCAGCTATCTGGGAGGGTCCGCCGGCTGACGTGAACAGGAAATGAGAGGGGCGCAGCGAGGGGGATCCCGGCTAAGAGCTGCTATCCAAACAAAAGCACGACTCAGCAGAAAGTTTCCAGAGATGCTGACGCTCCGAGAGGCTCACACACGGAAAAACAACTGAGAGGAGCTCCGAGATAAAGAAACAGGAGCAGCTGTTCCAGATGTTTCAGATGAGCTTTGATGTTTGACTGAGTCAGATCCACAGCAAAATATCAAGAATACAAGAAATGATCTGTAGATGCTGAACCTGGTCACCTTTATTTCTCTCAGTTTTATTTCTTTAAAAAAAACCGTTTGGATATAAAATAACAATACTTTAAAAATTATTATTTTCTAAATATCATATAATTTAATTTACTTTTATGTTTTTTATGATGCTCTTAGTTATTGTCATTTTACTGGATTCTAAATAAAATATTTCTACTTGCTGATGTTCTTACTGGTCCATTTAAAAAAAATGTGTTTGAAAAAAAAGAGAGAGAAAATAAATGTGGAAATATAAATAAGGATAAAATAAAGAATAAATAACTAAATAAAAATGTAGAAATATGAAAAATAAATAATTAAAAGAGTAAATACACTTGGAAATATAAACTGGAATAAATAAAATAAAATGTGGTCATAAATATAAATAAGGAATTATAGATAAGTGATTAAAAATGGAAAAAAAAAATCAATAAAAAAGGGAAAAAAGGGGAAAAAAGTAGTAATGTGAAGAAATAATAAAAAAAATCATTTATTTCTGAATATATTTATAGATTTCAAGAATGTTTATTTTTTTAAGTTATTGGATGCAAATTAATCTATTATATCTGTACATCTTTATTATTCTTTTTTATTATTCTTTTACCTCTATTGTTTTTGCATTAAAGCAGTTAATGAGTGAAGTGGGAGGAGCTGTGATGTCATACTGACCACACGGCAACGCAGATCTCCTCGACAACGTTGCAGAAGGAAGACAGCGAGCAGTTACTGGAGCAGACGTTGTCTCTGCACACGGGACTGGACACCTCACACCACCGGCACAGGTTGAAGCTCAGGTGGGACAGGGACTTGGCAACTAGAGGACCTGCAGGACAGAGACACGTCAGAGACACAGAGACACATCAGAGACACGTCAGAGACACGACAGAGACACATCAGAGACAAGTCAGAGACATGTCAGAGACACGTCAGAGATACATCAGAGACACAGAGACACGTCAGAGACACAGAGACACATCAGAGACACGTCAGAGACACGACAGAGACACATCAGAGACAAGTCAGAGACACGTCAGAGACACGTCAGAGACATGTCAGAGACACTTCAGAGACACGTCAGAGACAAGTCAGAGACACGTCAGAGACACAGAGACACATCAGAGACATGTCAGAGACACGTCAGAGACAAGTCAGAGACACAGAGACAAGTCAGAGACACAGAGACACGTCAGAGACATGTCAGAGACACTTCAGAGAGATGTCAGAGACACGTCAGAGACACAGAGACACGTCAGAGACACTTCAGAGACATGTCAGAGACACGTCAGAGACATGTCAGAGACACGTCAGAGACACAGAGACACGTCAGAGACATGTCAGAGACACTTCAGAGACATGTCAGAGACAAGTCAGAGACACAGAGACATGTCAGAGGCACGTCAGAGACACAGAGACATGTCAGAGGCACGTCAGAGACACAGAGACGTGTAATATATCTACAAAATAAAATATATCTACAAAATAAAATAATAACTTCATAACTTAATTTTAATAACTGAAATGTGATACATCCAATGCTCAGACTTATGTGGACTTATGTCCATATTTAATGAGTCTGCTTAAAAACAATGTGTGTGTAAAGTCTCTGCCACGTACTGACTCACACCATTAGTGTGTGTGTGTGTGTGTGTGTGTGTGTGTGTGTGTTAGCTGCAGTTTCTCAATGCTAAGTTTTTAGATCTAATGAGTGTCAGAGGGACCCACCCACATCCTGTTCTCTCTTTCTCACACACACACACACACACACACACACACATGCACACACACACACACAAGCACGCACGCATGCACACACATCACACACACACACACACACACACTGTTCACTGGTGCTATGTGTGTGTGTGTGTGTGTGTGTGTGTGTGCGTGTACACTACTGTTGTTATGATGTGACGCTCTGCCACATCATAACAACAGCAGTGATCAGACCCAGATGACACAGAAATGCCAGTTAAATCAAAACAACCACACACACACACACACACACACACACACACACACACACACACACATACACACATATCTACACAAACATACAAAGAATTACACACAAACTGAACCACACAGCGTTATAATTACATATACTTTATACACACACACTGGACGGTACACATAAACACGCAACACTTCATTAACTCATACACACACACACACACACACACACGCACACACACACACACACACACACACACACACAGCTGAAGTTATTCCAGATGTTTCTTCCAAACAGAGTCAGAGACAAAGGAAAGTGAAAGAGCTTGAGAGGCAGAAAGCAAAAAAGCTCTCTTTAATTAGAATCAGCACACTGTGTGTGTGTGTGTGTGTGTGTGTGTGTGTGTGTGTGTGTGTTACAGAGATGAGAGTATAAGACAACAAAAAGTCTCTACGTGTGTTAAACAGTGGTGTTTGTTTTTGTATGAAGCTGACAGCGAGTTTGTGTATGTTTAGATGTGTGTAACTGTGTGTGTGTGTGTGTGTGTGTGTGTAACTGTGTGTGTGTGTGTGTGCGTGTGTGTGTGTGTGTGTGTGTGTGCCTCCAGGAGTAAATTGAAGCCAGGAGTGAGCTGAGTTCAGAGCCAAGTTAGTATCCAGCGCTCCGCCCTCAAAGGCTCATGGGAAATATGTGAGAGCTCCACACTGCCTAGTGGACACACACACACACACACACGCACACACACACACACACACACACACACACACACATCTACACATACAGTGTAGATTAAAAGGAAAAGTTCCACATTTTGAGGAGATGTATTTATATTTCTTATTCCTCTCCTCTCGGGTCTGTTCAGCAGCTGTTAGCTTAGCTTAGCATAAAGACTGGAAATGAAGGGAACCTGTTAGCGTGCTCTGTCCTCTGATCAGCTGCTCTACAGCTGATCAACATGTGAAATCTGGTTTGTTTCATTTGTGCAAAAAGTGCAAAAACGACAGTTTCAGAGGACAAACAAACAAAAAGCATGATTTGATTATTTCTTATGATGATATTCACTCTGATACATTATGATTCAACACACACACACACTTTCTAAATCTTTCCATCCTTCATTTTAAAAAATGAATAATTTCCATCTACATAAAGACTACTCTTTGTATTTCTGTATTTAACCTTTGTGACGCTTACTGACTCCTGATTTAAAGCAAAACAGCTGCTCTGAGCTACAGCCAATGAGACAATAATGTTTTCTCATGAAGACACTCGTTTGGTTTTCTATAAAATATGATGATGACATTATTTCATCATCATTTTCTCATGTAAAAACCATGAGGCCGGTCTAAAGGAATCGTGGTTGACTCAGAAAGACGTTAAAGTTAGCAATTCATAATTTTTTCAAATGACAGCCTTAGCAAATAAAGTTTAAAAAGTAAAGGTCCTCTTTTTGCAGAATGTCTACTTTCATAGCATTATATAATGTTATATAATAATATTGTTATTATTATTATTACTATTAATACATGTAGGAGTATGTATAATGTGTAATAATACTGCATCATGTCATAGTATTTGTACTCGTGCCACTTTCTAATCAGAGCAAGCCGTTAAAGAAGACAGAACAGATATTTATTATCCACATCCAGCTGTGTGTGTGTGTGTGTGTGTGAGGAGTCATCAGGCCATCACCACGTCACCTCCCTGCCCTCATTAGTAAAAAGATAAATACACACACATAATACAAACAAACAAACAAACACTTTCTTTCAGTGCCAGTCAGTCTCTTCTCCAGAGTCTTAAGACAACGCCAAGAAGTGTGTGTGTGTGTGTGTGTGTGTGTGTGTGTGTGTGTGCGTGTGTGTGTGTGTGTGTGTGTGTGTCTCAGATACACTCGCTCTTTGTTAGATGTGAGATAATAAGTTGCCTTTCAGTCATGCACACACTGTTAATTCATGTTTAAAATCATACTTCATTCAGGCTGAATAACACTCAGACGTTTAGAATAATAAATGTAATATAATAATGAATCAGCCATAAAATCCATAATCAAATGATACAAAACAGGAGTTACTTTAATAAATAAAGAATATTTCAAAGACTTTAGTGAATCAGCACACGAGAAGAGAAACAGAAGTAAGAAATTAAAGAAAATGACTAGTCAAGTAGGGCATGTCCTGTAGTAAAGTGGGCATGTCCTGTAGTAAAATGGGATTGTCCTGTAGTGAAGTGGGTGTGTCCTGAAGTAAACTAGGTATGTCATAGTTAAGTGGGTATGTCCTTTAGGAAAGTGGGCATGTCCTGTAGTAAACTGGATATGTCATAGTAAAGTGGCCATGTCCTGAAGTAAAGTGGGCATGTCCTGAAGTAAAGCGGGAATGTCCTGTAGTAAGGTGGGCATGTCCTGAAGTAAAGTGGGCATGTCCTGAAGTAAAGTGTGTATGTTCTGAAGTAGAGTGTGTATGTCCTGTAGGAAAGTGGGCATGTCCTGTAGTAAACTGGATATGTCATAGTAAAGTGGCCATGTCCTGAAGTAAAGTGGGCATGTCCTGAAGTAAAGCGGGAATGTCCTGTAGTAAGGTGGGCATGTCCTGAAGTAAAGTGGGCATGTCCTGAAGTAAAGTGTGTATGTTCTGAAGTAGAGTGTGTATGTCCTGTAGGAAAGTGGGCATGTCCTGTAGTAAACTGGATATGTCATAGTAAAGTGGCCATGTCCTGAAGTAAAGTGGGCATGTCCTGAAGTAAAGCGGGAATGTCCTGTAGTAAGGTGGGCATGTCCTGATGTGAAGTGGGCATGTCCTTAAGTAAACTAGGTATGTCATTGTAAAGTGGGTATGTCATAGTAAAGTGGGTATGTCCTGTAGTAAAGTGGGAACGTCCTGTAGTAAAGTGGGTATGTCCTGAAGTAAAGTGGGAATGTCATGTAGTAAAGTGGCTATGTCTTGATGTAAAGTGGTAATGTCATAGTAAAGTGGGTATGTCCTGAAGTAAAGTGGGTATGTGTTGTAGTAAAGTGTCCAGTTCCAAAACAAATTCACACCTTTGCATCACATGCAGTTCAACTGTGTTGACCACCTTTGCACCTTTGACCGGTGAAGTTGCATCCTCGACCGATAACTTCAAAGTGTGTGTGTGTGTGTGTGTGTGTGTGTGTGTGTGTGTGGTTGACCCCACTTGACCCTCAAACTGTCTACAAGCCAGCAGGTATCTGTGTGTGTTACATCCTTTAATGCCCTGAATATAGAGTTAACATTAGTAAACTGTATCATAAGTTAAAGTCTTCCAACTGGATGTAAAGTCAGTTTGCGATGCTGACATTAGGAGGATACGACCTCTCTCATCCTCAGATCCTCAGATGTCTCTGATTTGAAATGTTACAGATTTTATCTTTAAGACTTTTGAAGGACCCTGCTCACAGAACAGGAAACTCTTTTGTAAACAAGTTTTTGGACAGTTTGTGTCCGCGTCTCTGTCTTAGCTCTATAAAGAAAAGATTCTCCCAGTTAGGAAGAACTTGACTAAACAGAACACAGAACCTGAGCCACACACACACACACACACACACACACACACACACACACACACAGAGCGTCTCTCTGTTTCTAATAAATAAATACTCAGTTTATAACATGTGAATACTCAGTTTATAACATGTGAATACTCAGTTTATAACATGTGAATATTCAGTTTATAACATGTGAATACTCAGTTTATAACATGTGAATACTCAGTTTATAACATGTGAATACTCAGTTTATAACATGTAAATACTCAGTTTATAACTTGAAAACTTGCAGCACCATTAACTTTTTCAAACAAAAAACAACAAAATAAACAAGAGGTCTGTATTTGGAAAAACACAAGTACTTACACACTGTACTACAGTACAAGTACTAGATACCACACTGTGAAGCTAGTATATTACTGCTGTGTTGATGTGTACTTTTACTGCACTCAACTAACATAGTTAGCAGGTACTTTTACTTATATTGTAGTATCTAAGGAAGTTGTATTTGTAGTTTAACATAGTTGTACTGTTATTTGTACCTTTATTGCAGTATTTAAACAGTTTTAAAAGTACTTTTACACGTTTGTAAAAGTTACTTTAACATACTTGTCTTGGTACTCTTACTTATATTGCAGAATTATTATGTTATTATTAAGTATTGGTACTTTTACATTGTTATCGGTACTTTTACTCATATTGTAGTATTTAAGATAGTTGTATTTGTACTTCAACATACTTGTATTGTTACTTTTATTTATACTGCAGTATTAAACGTACTTGTATTGGTACTTTAACTTGTAATATAGTATTTAACAAATTATATTGGTACTCTTACATTTGTTATTGGTACTTTTACTTACATTGCAGTATTTGAACAGTTTTAATAGTACGTTTACATGTTTGTAACATTACTTTAACATACTTGTCTTGGTACTGTAACTTATATTGCAATATTTGACATACTTGTGTTGTACTAACTTGTAATATAGTATTAAACAAGTTATATTGGTACTTTTACATTGTTATCTGTACTTTTACTCATATTGTAGTATTTAAGGTAGTTGCATTTGTACTTCAACATACTTGTATTGTTACTTGTATTGCAGTATTTTACAGAGTTGTATTTGTACTTCAGCATACTTGTATTGGTACTTGTCTTTATACTGCAGTATTGAACATACTTATATTGGTACTTTAAATTGTAATATAGTATTTAACAAGTTATATTGGTACTCTTACATTGTTATTGGTACTTTTACTCACATTGCAGTACTTAAACAGTTTTAATAGTACTTTTACACATTTGTATTTGTACTATAACACAGTTGTACTGTTATTTGTACCTTTATTGCAGTATTTAAACAGTTTTAATAGTACTTTGTATCATTACTTGTCTTGGTACTCTAACTTATATTGCAGAATTTAACATAGTTATATTTGTACTTTGACATACTTGAATTGGTACTTTAAGTTGTAAAATAGTATTCAACAAGTTCTATTGGTACTCTTACATTGTTATCAGTACTTTTACTCATATTGTAGTATTTAAGGCCGTTGTATTTGTACATTAACATACTTGTATTGGTACTTTTCTATATACTGCAGTATTGAACAAACTTGTATTGGTACTTTTCTATATACTGCAGTATTGAACAAACTTGTATTGGTACTTTTCTATATACTGCAGTATTGAACAAACTTGTATTGGTACTTTTCTATATACTGCAGTATTGAACAAACTTGTATTGGTACTTTTCTATATACTGCAGTATTGAACTTACTTGTCTTGGTATTTTAACTTGTAATATAGTATTTAACAAGTTATATTGGTATTGAATTATATTGTAGTATTTAGGGTTGTTGTATTTGTACATTAACATACTTGTATTGGTACTTTAAGTTGTAAAATAGTATTCAACAAGTTCTATTGGTACTCTTACATTGTTATCGGTACTTTTACTCATATTGTAGTATTTAAGGTTGTTGTATTTGTACATTAACATACTTGTATTGGTACTTTTCTATATACTGCAGTATTGAACAAACGTGTATTGGTACTTTAACTTGTAATATAGTATTTAACAAGTTCTATTGGTACTCTTACATTGTTATTGGGGTTTTTTTACTCACATTGCAGTATTTAAACAGTTTTAATAGTAGCCTACTTTTACACATTTGTATTTGTACTTCAACACAGTTGCATTGTTTTTCGTACATATATTGCAGTATTTAACAAAGTCGTCTTGGTCCTTTAATTCGTATTGCAGTATTTTCCGGAGTTGTATTGGTACTTTTTCTGCAGATGTGTCCGGCCTCTCAGCTCCAGCAGCTCCAGCAGCAGCTGCGGGCAGCGGAGAGACTAAAGCCCGAGAACAGGCAGCACTCACCGGCCGTCAGCAGGACGAGGATCCCGGTCCAGATCGCCCGGCACCGAGCCATCATCTGCGGGCAAACAGAGCTCCGGCGGTCCGTGTGTCGGCGTCCGTGTGTCGCTGCTCGGCCCCGGGCTCCGCGCACACACTCCGCTGTCTCACTGAGACACAGTCCAGATGTTTTTCATCCAGATGTGGTCTAGCCCCGCCCCCCGCTGCTGCCGCTCAGTCTCCGCTGAAAAAAGGGAAACAGGAGAACATGAAGCTTTCACACAAGACTCAGATTAATACTTCACACAAGTAGAAGAACTCCAAATATTAGTACAAAAGTCAAAGTAAATGTACTCGTTGGATTAATCTGCATTATTAACTTTATTTATAACACTTTCTGAACAATATATTAAGTGCCTCACAACAAGAAATAGGCCTACAATAAAGCAATCATTTAGTTAATTAATTTGATTTCAAATTCAATAAAAAATAAAATGACAACAAAGATTTAAAGCAGCTGCAGATTCATCAAACCAATTTATACAAACATAAACTTTAGTGTCCTTTTATTATAAATGATAACGTTATAAATTATATTGCAGATGGAAAACTTAATATGAATATACCAAGCTTTTTATTTCTTATTTTAGTCCTCAACAATAAAACAAAGTGAATTACTTTAATAGTTACAGAAAGATAAATAAGAGATAATAAACAGATACAAACCTATAATTTTTTTAATCACCTATTTATTTCTATTTTATTTGTATTTAAGATTTTACATGTATTATATATATATATATGAATTAGTGGTAGAGAGATAAATATTATGGATTAATATTTATAATTTTATTTTCTCTCTCTGGTCTTTGATCAGCTGATATTAATGTCAATATTTTATTTACTTGCACTGTATTCTTCCTTGCTTGATTTCTGTTGCTGTAAATAATTATTCATTCTGATGTTAATAAATCAGATTAAAACTATTTTATTGATTATTTCGGTTTATTTCGGCTCATTAATCACATTAAAATGAAACTCAGAGATCGGAAGCAGCAGAAACACACAAATAATATTTGTTATAATACTATATTTCTATTTTTTTTTACTTTGTTCTATTTTCCTATACCTGAGTAATCAATATTTTCATTATTTACAAATGTATTATTATTATTATTATTATTATTATTGTTATTATTATTATTATTATTATTTATGAATGTTTTTTTACAAGATGTATTGTCTTATTTATTTATATTGTTTTCTATGTTTTTATAACATTTCTTATAGTGAACTCAAAGGCAACGTTTGTTCCTTGTGGACAATAAAGTTTTCATAAAGTTAAGATGTTTAAGATTAAAATCTTTGTCGTCACTAATCAGAAACATTTTATTGAACTTAATGTAAAATATGTTCTGGAGGTGAAAGGTTTATTGTTGAACACAGATATTAATTTGTTTAGAGAATATAAAAACATAATGAGACGATTAAACTGATGTTCTGCTGCCACCTGCTGGTCACAACATGGATCTGCAACAAAACAAACTAAGAAACATGCAAGAAAAAAAGAAAAGAAAAAAAAGTATATATATATATATATATATATATATATATATACATAAACATGATAACCACACCAGGGTTTTTTTCCTAATAAAATCTAACATCATGTAAAAGTCATTTTTAAGGTTTTAACTGTTTCAAAAAATGTTTGAGTAGCTTCAAACTCCCTGAAAACAAACAAACAAACAAACATGAAAACATTATTTATTTATTTATTCTATTTTAAATTATTTATTAAACACCTGTCAATTCAGAGTATGGATTAATTTAATAAATAATTAATAAAGTAAACTTTCTGATGTTATTTTTAATAAAATGTGAAATCATAATTATAGAACAAATGCTTTAAAAAAATTGTAACAACACTGTTTTATTGAATTATGTTTTATTAGTTTTCTGCTTTTATTCTGAAAGAAAATTGTATTTTTTTGTTCCGGGGAGATGCCCCCTGCATACAAGCACTCTGTGAGTTTTTTTTTTTAACTCTGTGTTTTATTTTGGTCAGATCTCAAATAAAGTGGAAATATGAGTGAATCTCCAAAGTACAGGCTGCAGTTTTCACACATTTATTAAAACATGAATGATGATTTATACAATAAAACGCTTTTCTTGCAACTTTAACCTGCATTACAGTTCAGGGAAAAGAGAATAACTGTAAAGGAATTATAAAGAACACTTATTTTTTAAACACCAAATATATTGTAATAAATTAATTGATATTGTTATTATTGTTGTTTTTGTAAAATATAAGCTTTATTCACTCATTTACTTAATGCTTAGGTTTATTTAAGTATTTTACAGTTTAACATGTTTATTATGATGAAATTTAAATGTGTTTTAATTTGTAAAACTAAAATAATCATAATTAAAAAAAGAATTACACGATGATGTAAAAAGATAAGATTAGATTAGATTAGATTTTTATTTGTCATTGCACAGAAATACAACGAAATTCAATGCACTCAGGTACTGGACTCATAAAAAAAGCATAATAAATAGTAAACAACAAGATACATTCTTATCATCTCATCTCAATAAATAGTAAATAGAAAAGATACATTCTCATTCTCTCAGCACTTAGTATATTCATGTCATTCATTCACTGTACCATCAACTTAGTGCCATTGTATGCATTAAAACAATACTGTAATTATATAAATATATAAAGTGCAGAGCATTGTGTTAGGTGTGGATGTCCTAAAAAAGCATTTTAATCTGTTCATTATTAACCAAATGCTGTGCTCTGATTACGGTGCTTTTATTTTGAAAGAAGTGTTCCGGAAGTGATCGTGTTGTGTCAGCTGATGGAAAAACAGACCGAACGAAACTAAAGTTTACAAAAAGTTTCTGTTTGGGTCAAATAAATATAAAAGTGCTTAAAGTCTGGTGCAGCGTCATCAGAGCCGACTGTGACGTGTTCCCCGAGGCTGTTATCACCATATACCGTCTATGGTAATCACACACAGCGGTGTTATCAGCACTTTATGACCGGCAGAGAGCTGCTGTCAGCGGATCACAGCTGAACTCTGACCCGGGACCTCTGGACCCTGCAGCCGCAACCTCATACACAGTCTATGGCCGCAGCCAGACCTCTGCAGGATTTCTGCCGTTTCTGAGTTCCGAGTCCGAGTCCAGACCTGGTCCAGACATGAAGAGGAGACTCCTCCTGGTGTCCAACTCCACCCTGCACGGCAGCGGCTACCTGGACCACTGCCAGCAGCACATCTCACACTTCTTCGGAAAGTAAGTAAAAACAAGTTTTCTTTTATTTAAAACCCACTTTTATTTACTGTTTTTTGTTTTTACCCAGCATGAGACTCGCTTTGTTTTAGTTGTTTTTGCTTGTTCTTTGTTTTTATTGTTTTTATTGTTGGTCTGTCCTGCCATGTACAGCACTTTG
The DNA here is from genome assembly GCF_030273125.1 of Centropristis striata. Classification (NCBI taxonomy): domain Eukaryota; kingdom Metazoa; phylum Chordata; class Actinopteri; order Perciformes; family Serranidae; genus Centropristis; species Centropristis striata. Next base: position 36,269,231 of record NC_081526.1, on the reverse strand, counting down.
TATCAGCTACCGCTGTCTTAAAGGGCTCTATAAATAAAGTTGATTTGATTTTTGCGAACTCCGATCAAAAATCCTGCAAATTAGCACTTCCACATAAATCAGCATATAAACATGACTCTATGACAATGTTTGATGATATTTTGTGAGGCAGGGGTCAAGTAGTAAAATTCGGCGTACAAGCAGCACTTTATTATTATATAGTATTGTAATAATAATTTAAAAAACACACTAACTAATGTATCTTATTATAATCATACACTACCTCATATAACTAAACCCGACTGTGAAAAATCTCAGTTTGCACATGCAGCATTGCACCAAATAAAAATCAACCCTTTATAAGAAACTCATTGAAATACTTGCAAATTCCACATTTTAACCCTAGAGAATATTGGAGGATATTATATACAGCCAGAATGTGTAAAAAAAAAAACATACGGACCTGGGGGAGGGGGGTAATATTTTGAGAAAAAAGTTTACAAGATTAAGGTGTCAAATCTACGACAAAGAATGTGCAGATTTATGAGATTTAAAGTGGTGAATCTGCGAGAAAAAAGCTTTTTTACCCACTTTTTTCTCGTAAATCTGCAACTTTTTTCGAGCAGATTTGCCACTTTAAATCTCGTAAATCTGCACTTTTTTTCTCGTAGATTCACCACTTTAAATTTTGGATATCAGCTGAAGTTACCAAATATGGTTCTTCGCCTGATAAAGGGTTAAGGCAGCATGTGATAATAAAAAGGCAATAATCATAATCATAAAAACAATGCAAATGTGTAGTCTTGTAAAAAAAAAAAAAAAAAAAAAAAATCAGTATAGCCTATATATTGTATATTTTGGTAACGCTTTATATTAAGGTCCTTGTAATAACCATTAATCAACAAGTAATAAGGCATTGTTCTCGCTTTAGATCCCTTTAGCTGCAAAAAGCATAGTTAACTGTTAACAAGTGCATCATTAACTTATAATAGATGAGCAATAAAGTATATTTTAATATCAATAAGCAAACAAAAGATTAATAAAGGCATGGCAAAGACATAATGGGTGGGTCATGGGTGTTTGTAATGCTATTATGAACAATTATAAGATACTCATGAGGCTTTTATTTATGTTCTTATTATAAATCTCTTATAGCCTGCTATTAGCTGTATTATAATGCCATTATTAACACTTATATGAGCTTATAAACACACAGTAATGTTAATATAAAATAAAAAATATTAATTTATATGTTTGTGTTTCAGAGATGTGAAAAGAGTTCTGTTTGTCCCGTACGCTCTCCATGACAGAGACGCCTACACCAAGACCGCCAGGGACAAGTTCAAGAGCCTGGGTAGGGGTGTGTGTGTGTGTGTGTGTGTGTGTGTGTGTGTGCTGAATGGTCATTTTCCTGCTTTCTGTGTTTTATGAATATTTATTATCCAGTTTCTGTTTCTGTTTTCTGTGTTTATGACGAGATATTTTACTGTATATTGTTTTCGTTTTGGTGTTTTCTTTATGTGTTTCTTTGTATTTTCCTTTATTTTCTTTTGTGTATTTTCTGTTTGTTTATAAATATTGTCTTTATGTTTAGTATTATATTATTTTTTTATATTGATTTTATGTATTTTTTAGAAGTAATATCTTATAATATTTATTTATTCTGTATTTTATTTATTATTTTTAAATTTATTTTTCCATATTTTCTAGGTATTTTATTTGTTTTTCTGTGTATGTTCTTTGTGTCTTTCAGTGTAATTTTCTGATATTTTTCTGTGTTTGCTTGTTTACGTTTGAGCTGATCCAATAGAACAGCCCAGCATTAAAACCTACATTTCAGTTACTGGATTTACATTTTGTAAATATAGAAAACTCATTATAATATAAATTCAACAACACCTCCTTTAAATAAATCATAATATATATAAATATTTTATTATTATAATTAATTATAATTATTATTGTTTTTGCTGCTGTGACAATTGTATTTCCCAGTTGTGGGATCAATAAAGTATACTTTAATCTAATAGAATCTAATTTAATCCAATCTAACTAATATAATATAATTTTACCTAATCTAAGATAATATGATCTAATCTAATCTAACCTATCTTTATCTAACCTAACTTTATCTAACCTAACCTAATCTAACCTAATATAATCTCATTGAACCTAACCTCTATTTAACCTAATCTAATCCAATCTAACCTAACCTAGTCTAATCTAATCTCTACTCACCTCACCTCATTTATTACCTCGATGAAAGATGAGCATTATTAGACTCAATCAGTTTTAATAACTTTACCTGGTAAATAAATCATGTTTCATGTTTGTCCTGCAGGTTACGAGGTGGACGGTATCCACGAGGCGTCGGACCCCGTGGACGCCGTGCGGAAGGCCGAGGGCATTTTTATAGGTGAGAGACACCCCGTCCTCCTCACGTCCCCTCAGTCCTGCAGGTCCTGGCAGCAGCCCGTGTCCTCAGCCCGTCTCTAGTTTACATGAAGCTGTGACTGTTTGTTCTGCAGGAGGAGGAAACACATTCAGACTGCTGAAGAGTCTCTATGACAACAAGGTGGTGACGGAGATCAGGAGGAGGGTGCTGGAGGTGACACACACACACACACACACACACACACACACACACACACACACACACACAGAAAACAATTGTAAACAAACAGTAAAAAGTCCGGCAGCAAAGTCCCACTTTCCACCGTAAGTTATTTTACAGGACATTTATTTTCTAAACATTAAATATCTGCATTTAAAACAATTTATCTGAAGAATAACTTATTTTTTTTTTTACTTTAATATGACAGGGAATGATTTTTACTGTAAGACTTTTTACTGTTTGTAAAAACTGTACTGTAGTAACACTACTACACGTAGTTATTTTACAGAAAATTTCTTGAAAAACAAAGATAATATACAGTAAATTTCTGCATTTAAAACTATACATCTGTAGAATAACTAAAGTTTTTTAACTGTCAGACTTTTTACTGTTTTATTTTCGGAGATCTTTTTACATTTCTTTTTTACATTGAATTTTTAGTTTTACTGTAAGAAAACAAAAAGTTTCCTTATATTCATTTTACATTCGGTAATATGATGCTTATTTATTTTTTTACACAGAATTCACTGTAATTTAACATTTAAGACCATTAAAAAAATAAATAATACTGTAAACCCCCCCCCCCACGTGTCTCTGCAGGACGGTGTCCCCTACATGGGCTCCAGCGCCGGCACCAACGTGGCGACGATCAGCATCAGCACCACCAACGACATGCCCATCGTCTACCCGCCGTCCTTCAACGCCATCGGCCTCGTCCCCTTCAACATCAACCCACATTACCTCGACCCCGACACCAACAGCCGCCACATGGGGGTCAGTACCTCTACTGTACTGTTACTGCAATACTATACATACTGTTTGTCGTGGCAATTTTGACAACTGCACTAAGTAAATGGGTGAGCTGGCCAAACACAAAGCACTCAATACTCTGTTCAGCAAGTTTTATTAGCACATTCATATTCCATACACCGCACAATCCCGAATGGCTCTTTTACAGTACAACAAAGTCCCGTACACCGCTCGACTTATATCTGTTGTATTTCCCAACATTGATTCTTCAGCAAGTCTCAATAAGGTCCTATCTTCCTGCCTTATACATCACATCAGGACAGAGCCCACTGGTCTACATGGTTCCCCCAATCATGGTGTTATCATTGTTAAGTTCACAGAGTCAGTTCCCACAATGCCTTGTGTCTTGAATATCAAGTAGGTCGCCGCCTACTTCATGTCCCACCATGCAGGAAACACCAAATTTCCTTCACATGTTACTACACCTACTGTTACTGCACTACTACATGTACTGCTACTGTTACTACTACACGTACTGTTACTGCACTACTACACGTACTGCTACTGTTACTACTACACGTACTGTTACTGCACTATTAAACATACTGCTACTGTTACTACTACACGTACTGTAACTGCACTACTACACGTACTGCTACTGTTACTACTACACGTATTGTTACTGCACTACTACACGTACTGCTACTGTTAGTACTACACGTACTGTTACTGCACTATTAAACATACTGCTACTGTTACTACTACACGTATTGTTACTGCACTACTACACATCTTGTTACTGCACTACTACATGTACTGCTACTGCACTACTACATGTACTGTTACTGTGCTACTACAAGTACTGTTACTGCACTACATCATGTACTTCTACTGCACTACATCATTCACTTCTACTGCACTACATCCTGTAGTTTTACTTGAGTAGTAATAATGTTTCAAGAATGGAAATTTGCTGCAGATAAGAACACAGTAAAACTCAAAGTATCTGCACAGAGTACACACAGTACATGCAGTACTCTGTGTATTCTGCTGATTGATGATAAATGATACTTGGCTCTGATTGGTCGATGAGCTGCTTTATCAGTTCTGTCAGTCTTTATAAACGCTGTGTGATAAAAAAGAGTTGGGTAGGCGGTTGTAAACCTGACACGCTCCTGTTCCGCTGGAGGAAGTTGTGCAACATGTGAAAACTGCAGCTGTTAACAAAATAAAAGCAGCGTCAGCAGACTGAAGCAAAGGTTTTTACAGTTCACTGATTAGATTTTCTGTGAATGGAGCATTTATAGAAACATCCCACAATCCTCTGCTGACTCAAATTACTCAGTTATTAAACTAAAATGTGATGAATGCTTGTGTTGTATTTGGGGCAGAATCTAATTTTTTTCAATATCAATTAATCTGTCAATTATTTATTTGATTTGATTCGTCTAAAGATATTCAGTTTACTGTGAAACAAAACAGAACAGCAGAAAGTCCTCTCTCGTAACTCTTCTGAGAATCCCCGAGTGTTTCGGTTTAAAAGCTAAATATTGTAGTTTTGCTGCTAGCGTCATATCACGCTCATTTCTCTGAGTCATAACTTTGTGAAATGTGAACACACAGACACAAAGCACATATTCTTAGATGTGTGTATTCTTCCTAGTGTGAGTTTCACTTAAGCTGTGTGTCATCAGCATAACAGTGGAAGGAAATGTTGTATTTTTGGATGAGTGGGAAGCAGATACACAGATAACAGAAGGGGATCCAGGGGGGAACCCTGTGGAACCCCGACGAGCCGGGGGGAAGAAAAACTGCCCATGTTTACGGAGAAACTTCTGTTTTCACTTGGGTGGAGCTGAAAACTGGGCTCCATGGTAACACTGATGTTGTGCAGTAAAAGTACATGTAGAAGTGCATTAAAAGTACATGATGTTGTGCAGTAAAAGTACATGTTGTAGTGCAGTAAAAGTACATATAGTAGTGCAGTAAAAGTACATGTAGTGCATTAAAAGTACATGTTGTAGTGCAGTAAAAGTACATGTTGTAGTGCAGAAAAAGTACATGATGAAGTGCAGTAAAAGTACATGTTGTAGTGCAGAAAAAGTACATGATGTAGTGCAGTAAAAGTACATATAGTAGTGCAGTAAAAGTACATGTCGTAGTGCAGTAAAAGTACATGTTGTAGTGCAGAAAAAGTACATGTTGTAGTGCAGCAAAAGTACATGATGTTGTGCAGTAAAAGTACATGTAGCTGTGCACAATCCTCAAAGCATTCTGGGAACTGTTGTTTTGTGGCTGTTGTGCAGGAGACCAGAGAGCAGAGGATCACCCAGTACCACGAAGAACCTGATACTCCATCTGTCCTGGTGAGACAGGCTTTAATTATTTTTTATTTGCTCATTTAATCCAGATTTAAAATAAACTATCTCGTGTTGCCTCTACAATAGAGTCAGTGGTGTTATGTTTATTTCTGCTGCTGGTGTTTATGTACACACAGTCATTTGGAAATCATTAGTTGATTAATGATTGAAGTATTGATGGAACTAGAGCTGTGTAAATGTACCTTGTTTCAATGTTCTTTGGCTTGTTTGTTTTTCGAGGGTCAAGAAGATGAAAAATTATGTGTTTTATTAGTGAGTTTATGGTGATTGTTGTGCACCGTCAGGGTCTGAGGGAGGGCTCCCTGCTGCTGGTGGAGGGGAACAAAGCCACACTGCTGGGAACCACCAGAGCCCGACTCTTCACCAGGTAACACACCTGTAGCACCACGATCAGTCTCAGCAGGAGATTATATCACAGTCTTTGTCAACTGTAACTATTGGACCCATTCTTCACAGCATACATGTACGCTTACTGCACTACTACATTTACTTTTACTGCACTACTTCATGTACGCTTACTGCACTACAACATGTAGTGTTTTTTGTAACCATTCTTCACAGGACACATTGTGAGTCCGTCCACGAGAAGCTGAACACACACCATTAACACCATTAACACCATTAACACCAGTAACACCATTATCACCAGTAACACCATTAACACCAGTAACACCATTAACACCATTAACACCAGTAACACCAGTAATTCGATGTGTTTTATGTGTCTGTTTTAGGGGAAAGCCCTCAGTGGAGTACCAGCCAGGAAGTGACCTCAGCTTCCTGCTGACACACTGACCAATCAGAGAGGGCCAGGACATTTCATCATGTCGTTCTGGATGACACAGAATAAATATTTTAAAGAAATTAAGATGTTTTCTGTCTTTAGATTTATGAAATTGTGCGCTTTGACGGTTTAATTTCATTAAAACATCAGAATTTCTCTTTGGGGAACATTAAGGAAGCTGATCTTTTACAGTATAAATAAATATAATAAGATATAAAACATAAAAACTAGGCCTCGTAATGATCATTTTAAAAAGTTTTCATAACAGTAACGTGGAATTGGCACCACTGATTTCCCAGCAATTATTTGTTTCTTTGTTGCGTGTTCAAAGCTGACAAACAAAACAATTAACTGAGACTGAAGACAATGGTATGTTTATAAGTGAGAGTTTCGGGCCTGGCAGCGAACACTGTCCTACATCTATACATTTGCATGTCTCGTTGTGTCAGGGTGGAGTCCAAATGATGTCGCTTTAATAAACAAGTTTCTGTGATCCTGCCGACAGAATCACCATGAAATGACGTACAAACACTGATTATACTTTATTGATCTCACAATGGGGAAATTCAATCGTCACAACAGCAAAAACAGAAGGTTTGAATATAAATTACAGAAAAAAATGTGTTCGTCCTCTCACGTTTCATCATTTGAAACAATTGGATCGGCAGAAATTTGTTTCAATGCTTCATGTACTTTTACTGCACTACTAAATGTACTTTTACTGCACCACATTATGTACTTTTACTGCATAAAATCATGTACTTTTAATGCAATACAACATGTACTTTTACTGCACTACTACATGTACATTTACTGAACAACATCATGCACTTTTACTGCACAACATCATGTACTTTTACTGCACAACATCATGTACTTTTACTGCACAACATCATGTACTTTTACTGCACAACATCATGTACTTTTACTGCACCACAACGTGTACTTTTACTGCACAACTTTACGTACTTTTAATGCACTACTACATGTATTTTCACTGCACTACTACATGTTCCTAGGTTTCAGACTAGATGAGAGCTTTGCGTGTTTAATACTAAATGTTTGTATCATAAAACTTGCTGACTAAGCTCGTCCAGCAGTATGAAGGAATGTTGTCTGCTGCCAGCTTGTCACTCAAAGTATAACCAATCTATCAGCAAATAATGACTTATCTTCAGCTTTAAAAATGTTTGGAGACACACCCAGACACACTAAAGTTTAATAAACACAATTACTTAAATACTATAATCATGAGATCACTGTGCCATGTGAAGGTCACCAAAGCCACTTCTGATTGAAAGATCTTCTGAAGAAATGTGGGAAACACGCCAACATTTTGACGGAACTCTGATGAGCACCGACTGCCGGAGTCACTGTCCCTGTAGAACTGCTATTTCTCATTTTTGTTCACATTAAGCAACATACAACATGTTAATCAGTGAGCTTTAGGGCGACTGTTCATTGGATTTTGTTTCTACTTTGTTTCTTTAAACCAGGAGCCCTTTCACTCCTGCCACATTTGGTTGGTCTGAACTTTTTGACTTTTAGAGCCAAACTTACAGTCTGAAACCTTCCTGGACTGTCCAGACAAAACAGCTGAACCTTGGTCCGATAAATCAAACCACAAACCATGGCTCAGTTCTTTCTGGGCCAGACAGAACAGGAAGTTCTGTCTGGCTGTTGTCAGAACCAGAAAAAAAGGAAAAACGACAAACCAATGTGCCGCATCAGCACACGGACAAAGAAATCAAATGATAAACTGACATGTGGACGACAGCTTTATCATGATAATCCATACAGGATACGAGAGGACAGAACAGCACAAATCAAACAATGTAAAGTAGGTGACCACGGCAAGATGTGGGCGGTGACGGGCCGTGCAGAGCTGATGATGGCAGGAAGGAGGTGTTTAAGCTTATTTATATTTATATTATTTTATATTTTTATCTTTCAATAAATGTTAACACAAATTTAAGCTCCTCAGGGCACCAAACAGCAAAACACAATCCACACATTTCACACAATACTCTATCAACAATACCAGGAAAACCTCTTGTTGTAATTTGCAAAAGAACAGTCTCTCTTGTATCCTCCAATGCAGGATATACAGTGAAAGTTGTGAAATTGTGTCGCGACGTAGAAGAAGAGAAACAGGGAATCCAGTCGCCAACCAGTTTGTCGAATAAACAAACTGGTTGGGTTTCTGAGATACACAAACAGTTCCTTGGTCCAAACAGCAACTCTGCAGCATTCTAATTCTGGTATTAAGAAGTTTACATACACTTTATAAAAAGACACGTTTTTTTTCACTTTTCCTGTTTTAGGTCCGTTAGGATTACCAAAATTATTTCTATTTGCTAAATGGCAAAATAATGAGAAGGATTTTTTTAGACAATTTTTTATTACTTTCTTCAAAAATTGAAACAATTTGGGAAAGCCCAGATGATGCTGGCATGTCTTTGGAACCTTCTGATAGGTTTATTGACAACATTAGAGTTAATTTGAGACACACCTGTGGAGGTATTTCAAGGCACACCCAAATAGTTTCAAGGCATAATAATGTTAGTGTTTGTAAAGTTCTGACTTTGAAGAAAGTAATAAAAAATAGTCCTTCTCTCATTATTCTGGCATTTAGTAAATAGAAATAATTTTGGTAATCCTAATGGACCTAAACCAGGAAAAGTGATTGTCTGATTTCATTCCGGACAGTCAGAAAAATAGCATATGTGTCATTTTATATAGTGGATGTAAACTTCTGGTTTCAACTGTATTTAAATTAATTCCACAACAGTAGGTGACAACAAATGGACGTAGGAGACAACAAATGGACGTAGGTGACAACAAATGGACATTGGTGACAACAAATGGACGGAGGAGACAACAAATGGACGTAGGTGGCAACAAATGGACAGAGGAGACAACAAATGGACGGAGGAGACAACAAATGGACGGAGGAGACAACAAATGGACGTAGGTGACAATAAATGGACGTAGGTGACAACAAATGGACGGAGGAGACAACAAATGGACAGAGGAGACAACAAATGTAATTAGGCAACAACAAAGGGAAGTAGGTGACAACAAATGGACGAAGGCGACAATAAATGGACGTAGGTGGCAACAAATGGACGGAGGAGACAACAAATGGACAGAGGAGACAACAAATGGAATTAGGCAACAATAAAGGGAAGTAGGTGACAACAAATGGACGGAGGAGACAACAAATGGGCGTAGGAGACAACAAATGGACGTAGGACACAACAAATGGATGGAGGAGACAACAAATGGACAGAGGAGACAACAAATGGACGTAGGAGACAACAAATGGACGGAGGTGACAACAAATGGAATTAGGCAACAACAAAGGGAAGTAGGTGACAACAAATGGACGAAGGCGAAAATTAAGGGAAGTAGGGGACAACACCGCTCTATCTGAACGGACAAACCACTTTAAATCTGAATGTCATTGGTAAATGTTGGTGGAGCTGGTATGTAGGAGTGCTTGTTGTCATGCTACTGGCAATTATTAAATAGGACAGTATCCTGTGGTTCAATTAAAAATAATAAGGTCATTATAATTACATAACAGCATCCTGGCACAGGCGGTGTGTTATTACAGGTGTGAATGCAGCAGGTTTACATACTGCAGATTCCTCAGCATTCTGATAAACTATATAAAGACACTTTGGTCAGTGACAGTCAACAGCTGCTGCATCCTCTCTGATTCAGTCTCCACCTCAGCAAAGGTAATATTTCACCTGATTAATGGCATTTATCATCATTATTTACTCTGTGTCTATTTTGAATTCAGCCTGTATTTAGGTAATTTTATAACTTTTTGTATTCAATATATAGACATTTTATTAAATACTATTGATATATATATTGAATATAACAATATATTTATTACATTAGAGGCATACTATATTGTATATTGTGTTGTATTTGATGTTGTAATATATCATATGTAATATTGCTGCATTATACTATGTTTTTATATTACCACATTTTACCTTCTACTATATTCTGAAAGACATGCAATATCATGATTTACCATTTGTAGTAAATTATCTTAATGATACAGATTTTTGCATTCATCACACTGCCAACATCATTTTGCCAATTTAAAAAAAAAATGAATAGATTTATAGTTTAATGTTAATTTATTCTTTTTTTGTTTCAACCAAAAGATATTCTATATTAACAAAATTCTTCTAAATTATGTTTTCATAATTTATCAACCTTAATTCACTTATGACAAAATAATATTTTTAAATGTAGAAAATTGACTTTGTTTCATGTTGTTTTTCACAGATGGCATCAGGTTTTCATTTTGCTCTGTGGCTCTGTGTGGCCAGCGGACTGCTGGCTGCAGCTTCTGTGAGTAAAAACTACACAAATACTGACTTTTATGAAACTCTTTGTGTTGCAGTATGAAGTATTATGAAGCTGAGGGAACATGAGACAGTGTTAAATAGTTGAACTAATTTTAATACGGCTCTGTTGTACGTCAAGTTCACACTGTGAGCTGAAACATTAGATCATATTTGTATACTTTTCTACACCCGTCCTGTGCGCTGCAGTCTATCGTCCGCCTCAGTTCAATAAGGATTTCATAAAGGACTTCACAGACTTTGTGGCTGGAGTGGCAGTGAACTATGATCGGTTTTTAATTGTTGGAGATTTTAATATCCATGTCTGCTGAGAATCTCGACCCATGGTGAAAGACTTTCTCAATTTTATCGACTCTTTTAGTCTAACTCAGTCTGTGTGTGATGCAACACATGAGCAGGGCCACACTCTGGACCTGATATTATCCTTTGGGCTGCAGTTAAATGTCAATGAGATTTGTGGAACGCAAATTTCTGATCACTTCGCTGTCTTATTTAATGTGACACTGCCTCGCTCGCAAGTGAAGCGGTGCGCCACGGTCCGCCTTCTGGATCTGACAGCTGCCTTCGACACAGTTGATCACAACGTTCTCCGTTCTCGCCTAAACACCTGTGTCGGCATTAAAGGCACCGCTCTTAACTGGTTTGAGTCATACCTGTCAGATAGGAGCTTCTCTGTGCAGCTGGGCCAGTTTTCCTCAGACTCTTCCCCCCTGAGCTGTGGGGTGCCTCAGGGTTCCATTTTGGGCCCCCTCCTCTTTTCTATTCACATGTTGCCATTGGGATCTATATTTAAAAAGTATGATGTCTCATTTCATTGCTATGCGGACGATGTACAAATATATTTACCGCTAAAAATGAACAACCCATCCTCTGTGCAGGTCTTATTAGACTGCCTGAAAGACACCCAGTCATGGATGGAAGCAAACTTTAATTAATTAATTAATTAATTAATAAAAACAAGACTGAGATCATTTTATTTGGCCAACAACATATTTTAGATGGCTATGACAGCGCCATTGGTAGCCTTGAATCTCTGTGTCAACCCTCTGCAAGAAATCTTGGGGTTATTCTGGACTCTGACTTCAAGTTTAATAAACAGATAAGCTCCACAGTCAAAACTAGCTTCTTCCAGCTACGGCTACTGTCTAAAGTAAAGGCTTATCTCCCCACAAATGACTTTGAGCGAGTCATCCACACATTCATCACATCACGCCTAGACTACTGTAATTCTTTGTTGTTGGTCTTAACCAGTCAGCAGTGCTCCGCTTACAGGTTGTCCAAAATGCAGCCGCCCGCCTGCTGACTTGAAAGAAACGGCGTGATCACATTACCCTCATCCTTGCATCTTTGCACTGGCTACCTGTAAATTTTAGGATCCAGTTTAAGGTTTTATTAATTGTTTTTAAGAGCTTTTAAAACCCCACAGTACTTCCAGAGCATTAGGTGGTCTAACCAGCTGCTCCTGGTCGTCCTGGTCCAGACTCTGGACTCGTGGGGACAGAGTCTTCTCTGTGGAACAGCCGACCTCTCCAGGTCAGAGCTGCACAGTCTGTTGAGCACTTTAAAACATTATTAAAAACCTATTTATTTTGGTAATCCTAACGGACCTAAAACAGGAGAAGTGATTTCATGTCATACAGTGAGAAAAATAGCATATGTGTCTTTTTATATAGTGTATGTAAACTTCTGGTTTCAACTGTATTGAAATTAATTCCACAACAGTAGGTGACAACAAATGGACGGAGGAGCCAACAAATCAATGGAGGTGGCAAAAAATGGACGAAGGCGACAATAAAGGGAAGTAAGGGACAACACCACTCTATCTGAACGGACAAACCAGTTTAAATCTGAATGTTGTCGTGCTACTGGCAATTATTAAATAGGATCCTGTATCCTGTGGTTCAATTAAAAATAATAAGGTCATTATAATTACATAACAGCATCCTGGCACAGGCGGTGTGTTATTACAGGTGTGAATGCAGCAGGTTTACATACTGCAGATTCCTCAGCATTCTGATAAACTATATAAAGACACTTTGGTCAGTGACAGTCAACAGCTGCTGCATCCTCTCTGATTCAGTCTCCACCTCAGCAAAGGTAATATTTCACCTGATTAATGGCATTTATCATCATTATTTACTCTGTGTCTATTTTGAATTCAGCCTGTATTTAGGTAATTTTATAACTTTTTGTATACAATATAGACATTTTATTAAATACTATTGATATATATTGAATATAACAATATATTTATTACATTAGAGGCATACTATATTGTATATTGTGTTGTATTTGATGTTGTAATATATCACATGTAATATTGCTGCATTATACTATGTTTTTATATTACCACATTTTACCTTCTACTATATTCTCAAAGACATTCAATATCATAATTTACCATTTGTAGTAAATTATCTTAATGATACAGATTTTTGCATTCATCACACTGCCAACATCATTTTGCCAATTTAAAAAAAAAATGAATAGATTTATAGTTTAATGTTAATTTATTCTTTTTTTGTTTCAACCAAAAGATATTCTATATTAACAAAATTCTTCTAAATTATGTTTTCATAATTTATCAACCTTAATTCACTTATGACAAAATAATATTTTTAAATGTAGAAAATTGACTTTGTTTCATGTTGTTTTTCACAGATGGCATCAGGTTTTCATTTTGCTCTGTGGCTCTGTGTGGCCAGCGGACTGCTGGCTGCAGCTTCTGTGAGTAAAAACTACACAAATACTGACTTTTATGAAACTCTTTGTGTTGCAGTATGAAGTATTATGAAGCTGAGGGAACATGAGACAGTGTTAAATAGTTGAACTAATTTTAATACGGCTCTGTTGTACGTCAAGTTCACACTGTGAGCTGAAACATTAGATCATATTTGTATACTTTTCTACACCCGTCCTGTGCGCTGCAGTCTATCGTCCGCCTCAGTTCAATAAGGATTTCATAAAGGACTTCACAGACTTTGTGGCTGGAGTGGCAGTGAACTATGATCGGTTTTTAATTGTTGGAGATTTTAATATCCATGTCTGCTGAGAATCTCGACCCATGGTGAAAGACTTTCTCAATTTTATCGACTCTTTTAGTCTAACTCAGTCTGTGTGTGATGCAACACATGAGCAGGGCCACACTCTGGACCTGATATTATCCTTTGGGCTGCAGTTAAATGTCAATGAGATTTGTGGAACGCAAATTTCTGATCACTTCGCTGTCTTATTTAATGTGACACTGCCTCGCTCGCAAGTGAAGCGGTGCGCCACGGTCCGCCTTCTGGATCTGACAGCTGCCTTCGACACAGTTGATCACAACGTTCTCCGTTCTCGCCTAAACACCTGTGTCGGCATTAAAGGCACCGCTCTTAACTGGTTTGAGTCATACCTGTCAGATAGGAGCTTCTCTGTGCAGCTGGGCCAGTTTTCCTCAGACTCTTCCCCCCTGAGCTGTGGGGTGCCTCAGGGTTCCATTTTGGGCCCCCTCCTCTTTTCTATTCACATGTTGCCATTGGGATCTATATTTAAAAAGTATGATGTCTCATTTCATTGCTATGCGGACGATGTACAAATATATTTACCGCTAAAAATGAACAACCCATCCTCTGTGCAGGTCTTATTAGACTGCCTGAAAGACACCCAGTCATGGATGGAAGCAAACTTTAATTAATTAATTAATTAATTAATAAAAACAAGACTGAGATCATTTTATTTGGCCAACAACATATTTTAGATGGCTATGACAGCGCCATTGGTAGCCTTGAATCTCTGTGTCAACCCTCTGCAAGAAATCTTGGGGTTATTCTGGACTCTGACTTCAAGTTTAATAAACAGATAAGCTCCACAGTCAAAACTAGCTTCTTCCAGCTACGGCTACTGTCTAAAGTAAAGGCTTATCTCCCCACAAATGACTTTGAGCGAGTCATCCACACATTCATCACATCACGCCTAGACTACTGTAATTCTTTGTTGTTGGTCTTAACCAGTCAGCAGTGCTCCGCTTACAGGTTGTCCAAAATGCAGCCGCCCGCCTGCTGACTTGAAAGAAACGGCGTGATCACATTACCCTCATCCTTGCATCTTTGCACTGGCTACCTGTAAATTTTAGGATCCAGTTTAAGGTTTTATTAATTGTTTTTAAGAGCTTTTAAAACCCCACAGTACTTCCAGAGCATTAGGTGGTCTAACCAGCTGCTCCTGGTCGTCCTGGTCCAGACTCTGGACTCGTGGGGACAGAGTCTTCTCTGTGGAACAGCCGACCTCTCCAGGTCAGAGCTGCACAGTCTGTTGAGCACTTTAAAACATTATTAAAAACCTATTTATTCTCCTTGGCGTTCAGTCCCAGCTAGGCAAGAATCCTTGACTTTCTTTTTTGGATTGAGTTTTTATTACTATTTTATTGTCTTACTGTTTTTAGTATTTTATTGTTTCATTGTTTTTATTTATACCTATTTGTGTGTGATTTATTCTATTTTAATAACTGTACAGCACTTTAATTTAATTTAAATGTGCTCTATAAATAAACTTTGACTTGACTTTAAAACAACTATTGAGCCTGAAGTATGCAAACAGTTACTGTGCTTGATTGCTGAAAAGATTCATCATGTCCTTTTGTGATCACAGTGTTGTGAAGAAGACAAAAACAAGGCTTACTTCTCCTGCCCAGGTCCGTACAGCATCTGTTGCTCGACTGTATTTGACAGTTTGACATTTATATTTGTTTGTTGACTCAGAGTGTAACTTTCTCTTGCTTGTGTCGTAGCTTCCTGCCCTGACGGCTGGACTCGGTTCGGCTCTCGCTGTTTCAAGTTCCACATCACTGCGAAGACCTGGATGGACGCAGAGGTACAGCAGCTCTTTATTAAAACAAATGTTTGTTGCTAACAGAATAGCAGTGGTGGAGGGAGTATTCTGATACTTTATTCAACACATTACGCCTGCAAATGAAATGTTTTATTTCTTTGGTGGAATTGTTCTGTGGGCCTCATACACTACTTCATTAAATGTACATTCCACTCTTGAGATTTAGTGGTTATGTTGTTGTGTCTTTCTAGAACTGTTAAACAGACAAATGTTTCTACTTCAATATAAAAATGTTTATAAAGTTTGTAACTGTGTCCTTCAGAAACTGTGCCAGTCTGCCAATGGGAATCTGGCTTCGATTCACAGTGCTGAGGAAAACACCTTCCTTAACGACTTCATTGAAGATGTGTCTGGTACGAGCAGACGCACCTGGATCGGAGCCACTGATGCAGTGCAGGTGAGACTTTAATTATCTTGCAGGAAGTGATGTCACTTGACTCTTGAACTGTTGAGAAAAGAATAATTTAATGAGAGGAGAACAAGAAAAAAATACCTCAAACAAAACTGCAAAAAGCATCAAAATAAGATTTTCTACACAGAAAATGAAATCAATCTAAAACTAGGGAAGGCAAAAACTTCAACTTCAACTCAATCTTTCTCATGCAGGAGAAAACATTGCAGTGGGCTGACGGATCCCCAGTCCAGTTCACACGCTGGCATACAGGTCAACCGGACAACTTCAAAGGAAAAGAGCACTGTGTCGAGATGAACTGGCATGGTAAATAAGCATTAAAATATGCCGTTTTCTAAACGACACTGATGCTGAACCTGTAGGTGGTCATGTTTCAGACATTTGCTGTAATGGTTGTAAATTTTCTCCACAGGAAACTTCTGGAACGATCTGTCTTGTATCACTAAATTATCTTTCGTGTGCTCCAAAAATCTGTGAGGCGTCTCGCCGTCCTGACATCATCTTGCTGCAGCGCATCTATAATCTCTTTGGTTCAGCAAACACTCGATTATCTTATAAGTTTTAAACACAGTCACCTCTGAGTTATACATTTAGAATAACTGACTCACTCAGCTGGACAAATATAAATCACTAATTTGACTCTTTATCTGGTAAAAAAAAATATGCATAGTAAAATACAGGAAATATTCAAGTACTCAAACATCTATTCACACTTCAAACTGAATATTAAAGTCAGCTGAGTCAGCAAAGTCAGCTTATCTAAAATATAAAACTAGCTTAGCCTAGCGTAAAGACTGGAAACAGATGGAAACAGCTAGTCTGGCTCTGTCCAAAGGAAACAAAATGCACCTACCAGACATGAGAGGTGACGGTCTTCTCATCCCAAATGTTCCAAAATATTCCTTTAACCAAAACTGAGTGAAATAGAAAGTAAACGTCCAGAATCTGTCAGAGCTTTCTGTGAAACAAGAGGAGAACTCACGACTACGGTCACACTTCATAAGAACTATTTCTTGGGTTTTAATCGTTTTGCACCTGCAGGATCTCACCTGTTATTCTACATATAGTCCTCTGGTTTATGTTTTTCTTTTTTTCATAATCTCTAAAATGTACCTTTTTTCTCTATTAATCTGAATTCATTGACTGTCCTATAAACTAAGCATTGAGAAATAAAGACAAAAAAGAAACAACCCTGTCTGGTCTGGACTTCACTTGTGTTTTTTAAAGATACAAACAATTATTTTTTTGCCAATCATATTTCATTCAGCTTCTTAAGTAATTATAATAGAACATGGTAAATATACTCATCACAGATAAATACATTAATGAATAAACAATGTACATCAGAATGTAATCCTTCTTGAAAATACCCGGACACTACTGATACTGGAAGTTATTGAAATTGTCTCTCAGACAATAAGATTCAGGTTTTGGTTGGAATAAAATAAGAAAATATTAACATTTAACTACAAATCTCTTCACTTTCTTTTGTAAAATGGGCATAAAAAAAGATGATTTATAATGCAAAAAATCTGTAACATTAAGAAAATGTACTACAAATGGTAAATTATGATATCATATAGGTCAAGGGCGTCTCTAGGATTTTGACACATCCGGGGCTCAGCCCAGAATGGTTAAGCAGATGCGCGCGCCGACATTTTTTAGACATAGAGACATTCTCCACATAGCCTAAGAACACACAATTCAAACGAATGCTTGGTTAAGTACAGGGGTGCACTGCAAACCTGTCATATCACAGGTGAAAAAGGTGAAAACGATGCAATCCCATAACCACAGATCATCAAATGAATGACCCATTTTGAATTTAGTTTGCACCCATGTATTGACATTAGCTAGCTAGGTAACAACACATTGTTTTTCCATTTAACAGATTAGCAGCTACAGTAAAAGAAGCAGGCTGTGCAGGATCCCTGTCTGCTAGCTATCTGCTATCATGCATGAAAAAAGAATATAAACAAGATGGTTCGACTTTATAGCCTAACATTAACTTTAGCTACTTTCCCCTCTAGATTCATAGATTGTGTACCTAAACATAATTAATCTTGGGCTTCTTCTAGAGTCTAGAAGAAGCCCAAGCTTAATTATTTTTAGGTACACAATTCTCACACACTACAATTGCATTTACAGACAGATGCTAATAATAAAATATAGTTTTTTTCCCCATGTAATATCAACTAGCTACTTCCCTCTAGTAGTTCCAGCTGCAACACTCTTTTTGAAATTATACATTTTAACATAATTTTTTTATTATTATATTATTTATGATATTTCTATTCTCATTACCTCTTTGCTGACCACCTTTGGGGGGTAAAACATGGAAATCTTTTTTTGTGACATGATATCTTGTTACACTTCAGCTCAACAGCTTGCTGTCATCAAGTGGCCTGCTGCCTGACGTCGCTGTTTTGGGTGAATGACGTCACGTGCGACCTGGAGGTGTTAACCATTTGTGCGCCAAAGCCAAAGTAGTGGCTTTTTAAAAAATAAAAGAATTAATTGTTACTCAAACCTGTCCCAAAACACTGTTTTATCAAAGCATCAACATAAGATAACCGTATTTTGAGGATGTGATTTAAAAAAAAAATTTTTTTTTAATTAATATTCAGGGCTAATTAAAAAAAATCTGAATGTTTTAGCCTAGGGACGCCATGGTGCTCACTCTCTGAAAAATCAATTCATTTTCTGTCACATGTAAGATGTGGATTGGGCGCCATAATTGAATAAATGCTTATAACTATGACTTCTTCGCTTGTTCTCCTACTTCATCAAACCACAAAATGCATATTATCAGTCGGGCATTAATCTTCTGATACCAAAGTCAGAGAAATAACCAACAGGACCAGCTGGCTCCTGGCGTGTCTTTAGCCCAAAACACAACTCAAGACAACGGTTTGTTGTGTGTGATGTCACTGTCGGCTGCAGCCTGGAGTCGAGAGTAAAACAGCGGAAAAACTTCTGCAAAGTTCACTTTTAAAAGTATATCCTTTTGAGGGTTTTCATGTTTAGAATTTCAGACCTGATAAAAGACACCAACAAAGAAAGTGTGAACAAATCATTTTATTTCAGTTCAACAGTGAAATCATCTCTTTATGAAATAGTGAAAGAATACATACATCAAAAATAGTCCATATGTATAAGACAGACCTAAGATCTGTTCAACCACTTCAGGAAGTTTTATTATTAGACTCCAGTTTCTGTATTCATATTCTGAAGTGAAATGACTTTAGTTCTGTTCTAGTGGAACGAGTGAAAAACATTTTATTAAGACGTCTCTAGAATCTCTGGAAAGCTTCAGTGAGCCGTTCGTACTAAACATAAAATAAACCAAACCCTGAAAAAACATATTTTCTCCACAAGCTTCTTTCCTCAAGCAGCTCATTTCTGACTTCTGAATCCCGTTTTGTTTTCTGCTTGAACTCTACATTTATACTGGCTACTTGAAGTAGTTTATTTCTGGTTATTTCCGGCTAGGAATATTTACCATTATTGAGAAATATCAAAGATTACTGATTATAGATTGGATGCTTCAGCAGCAAACTGATCTAAATCCTGGTTAGTACAGATTTTGTACTTTGATTTTTGAATTTTCAGTCACAGATATAAAATGTTTTAACGATATACCCGGTATTGAAACAGAAGTTGGACATTTCTGTAAAAGATTGAAACTCTTTTATATGAAGTAACAGCTCGCACATAGGTAGCTTAGCTTAGAGTAAAGGCAGTGTTAATCAGAGAGCTGTAGCCTTTGTGCTAAGCTACGCTAACCAGCTGCTGGTCGGAAGATAATTTGTGTTTATTATGTCCACGCTGCGTGAGACGGGAACATTTTCCTCTGTTAGAAAACAGAACAAAAAGAAGCAGAGAGAAGCTGTTTGTGTTCCAGCTGTGAACTCTGATAATAACGGCGTCTGGAACTTGAAATCAAACAAACAAACAAACAAACACGGAGCAGTGAATAAAAGGCAAGTGATAGAAAAAAACCCATGAATATTGTGCTAAAATTCTTTCATTGTGATTGTTAATTGGATTAAAATATTTAAAAAATTGATCTTAAACCTTAAACATTAATTCAAGATGCAAACCCAATATGGGTAAATTCATAGCAAAGGTTTTTTTTTTTTTTAAATTTTACACACACACACACACACACACACACACACACACACACACACACACACACACACACACACACACACACACACACACACAGAATGGAGATATCTTATAATACTATTTATAAAAAGAAACAAGTGGAAGATCAAAGAAGCGTCGGTGCAGAAAAAGGCGGGAAAGTTCCAACTGTAACTGACTGACTGTCGGCTAAGCCCCGCCCCCCTCAGTTACTGCTGCTGCGCCTGTCAATCATCCTGCTCTACTCATCCACTTCAACTTTATTTAACATTTTCTGTAATTTGTTCTCCTTTTACAGCCTTTCGTCCCCCTTCTGTGTTTTAACATTTTGTAGATTTTTCTCAACAAACTTGTTGCATCGACGTATCCAGGTAGCCGCTTGACAGTTAGCGAGCTAGCTCCATGCTCCATGCTACACTGGTTACACAAAATGAGCCGAACGATGTCAATCTATTCGGCTGGTGAAGCCGTGAGCTCTCCTTCACTGAGACAAAGTGTCTGCACAAAGAATTAATTTTACTGAAGCTCGCTTACTAGCAAGCTGCTAGCTTGGCTAACTAGCTCTGGAGGCGCTGGAGCTAGCTAGCTAGTTAGTTATTCCAATTATGATAAGAAAATATATAAAGTCAGTGCTAATATAACACTGGCTGCTTCAGGAGCTTCAACAGTCAGGAAATACAACAACAGACGCCTCAAACTTAGTTAGCTTATGACATGCTAACAAGTAGCTAGTCACCGCCGCCTCCTGTTCTGTGGCCTGTGGAGTCGCTTTAATGGACCGTGCTTTAAAATTTGCTGCATTATCTTACAGTCATTGTTTTGTTTCTTTTACGTTCAGTGCCATAAAAAGAAAAAGTTATTTTTTGTTACAAATATTAGCCATAAAATAAAAAAAGTTGTAATCTGTAAATTTATATAATAGGACATAATTATTATCTATGTAAAAAAATACGAATATTACACATCATGTTGCTGAATGTAAAAATTGAAGGAAACTTTGTGTTTTCTGACAGTAAAAACCTTTACATTTAATGTAAAAGAACATGAAAAGAAAATGTAAAAAAAAAAAAACCTTTAAATATTCTGCAGATATTCACTAGCACTCAAGTTTGGGCTCAGCCAGAAAATGTCTGTGTTGTTCTCCATGAAAACAAACTGTTTTATTCATGAGATGAGTTAAAGAATGAATCAAAAATATAGTAAAGATGTCAGCTTTCAGGAGGCGGTACTTAGCGAACAGTCAGGTTTACGAACTCGATGATTTTCCACCCAAACAGAACAAAGAACATAATGCTGATCGTGTTGAAATGAATCGGACTCAATTTCATAATATTATCATCGAGGTTTTGTAGAAAAAAATACAAATAAAAAACAATGAAAACACCAAAAAAAAACAGCGTCCCAAAGCATAGCGCCCTACCCAACACACACACACAAAGAATATATCCGAGTAAATATATTACTGTAACACTCCTTTTGACCCCAAATCAGAACAAATTGAACCATCTGACGACTGAATGCAGCTCGTTTCATATCAATTATTCTTTCATTTGAAATATATAGTTTTATTTATATTTCTGCCTTTTGTGTTTAAACTGCTGTGTAAAAGAAGTGGACGCAGCCATCGTGATGTCATCTATTGGTGAATGGATTCCTGTAGTGACCATATATGGGCATGTTTCCTGTCCATCAGTGTGCAGCCCCGCCCCTAACTCCTCCCCCTGTTTGACTCTAAATGAACCTCATGCTGTGTTGAAGAAGACTTGAAACATAAACTCATATGAGAATGTTAATAGCTCACGAGTCGTTTTCTCAGAGACATTGCAGTCGCCCCCTGCTGGTCGTGAGGCAGAATGCAGCTTTAAAAGGCACTTCACGTTTCAGGCGGCGTCCACTTGTTTTAAACATTCTGTGAGGACGAATCTGAACTCCCACATCGGCCTTTAGGAGTCAAACTTCAGGAGCAACAGATCAAACAGTGTTTCTGATCAAAAATTAGTTAAATTTATCAGCAGATAGTTCATCAATCATTTTGGGTTTTGGACAAAAAAAAATGTGCAAATTAAAAATCAGGCCAAACTCCACGAGAAACCCTCAAATCTCCACCAGAAATAACTACGCTGTGACTCACAAAGCTTCAGAGATGTCAAATGAAGGGAACTAAACTTTCTGAGAGTTCTCTTTCTGTCTGCACGCTAAATATGAAGCAACGCCACAAAAGATGGCAGCAAATTATATTGTTGTAATTTAAAGATCAATTAATGCTGCTGATATAATGAAAAATATAACTTTCAAGCCTTTCAAAGAGCAACAAACTTTTAATTTTTACTAATATTCACACAAATTTGAAACAAATATTTAAAATAATATGC
>NC_081526.1:36219024-36241524 GCF_030273125.1 Centropristis striata | reverse complement strand
AACGTCACCACAAAGTACAGCATGATGAAGCCGTACAAGGCAAGAAACAAACACAGACGTCAATAACCGGAACCTTGTACAATGCGACGGCATACCCACCAAACTCCAGTAGACATAAGGAGATCACAGCAGCTATCACATGTCACCTAGCCAAAGATATGGCCCCAATAAACACTGTACAACATACACTCTAAGGAAATCAGACTGTTTGATGTGCATATGATGATAGGGGGAAGTTGTTATCACCTGCATGTCTCAATTTTTATTTTTTATTTTTGTTAAAGTAATTTATCTTCCAATGATTTAACTACTACTATGCCCTTGCCAAAGCACTGTTTTTTTGTTTTGTCAAAGTTCATCAGTTTAATAAACATTTTGTGAAAAAAATCGTGCCAGAGAATCGTGATCTCATTTCTAAGCAGAAAAATCGTGATTCACATTTTTTCCAGAATCGTGCAGCCCTAGTGTTAGTTTTAGTTTTTTTTGTAATGGGCTATGTGTTGGGTGCGAGATTCAAATAGATCATGATAAATGTTTCCTTTATTTCCTTTGGTTTATCATCTCAGCCCCAATAAGGTTATTAACTCTTACAGTTCTGGGGGTTTTGAATTTTGGTTCTAGTGTAAACATCCCAGTCTCAGTAAACATATTCACCATGTGTTGCATGTTCAAATAGAAACACTGAATTATGAATGAAAAAAGTTGACAAAAACAAAAACTAAGGACATTTTCACTATAATTTTAGTTAGTTTTAGTTAGTTTTGTAACCACACACTACAGTTTCAGTTAGTTATCGTTTTTTTAAAAACTCTAGCTTTTATTTTTATTTCAGTTAACGGAAATCTTTTTTCAATTCTAGTTTTCGTTATTTCATTAGTTTTCGTTAACTATAATAACCTTGGTGGAAACTAGCAGCCTTGCTATAATCCGGCATATTTACAAAGATGTTTATCGATGTTCATTAATGTGCACTGTCCCTATCCAAAAATAAAGTATTCTTAAATATAGTTGTTTTTGGGCAGTTTGTGCTGCCTGTCAAACATTTGCAGCATTACTTTGAACACAAAAAAGGCACAAAAAGTGACACATGTAAACGACAATATATTGAGTCCAGACAAAAACTATCGTGTCCATTTTTATAAACTACCGGTCAAAAGTTTTAGAACACCCCAATTTTTCCATTTTTTATTGAAATTCAAGCAGTTCAAGTCAAATGAACAGCTTGAAAGGGTACAAAGGTAAGTGGTGAACTGCCAGAGGTAAATAAAAAAAGGTAAGGTTAACCAAAACTGGAAAATAATGTACATTTCAGAATTATACAAGTAGGCCTTTTTCAGGGAAAAAGAAATGGGTTAACAACTTAACTCTATGGAGTCTTGGGCTATTTTGTCCATTTTTGAATTCTTTTCATGTCTTTGTAAGTCATTTTGTGTCTTTTTGTGTCTTTTTTGGTCATTTTGTGTCTTTTTTAACTCATTTTGTGTCTTTTGGTGTCTTTTTTTGTCATTTTGTTTTTCTTTTTTTTGGTCATTTTGTGTCTTTTTTTAGTCCTTTAGTCCAACATAAAATGTGATTTTGAATTTTTTTTTTTACTTTCAAAACACTATCATGCTCAATAAAGAATTTTAAATGTTGCAAATGTGCATTAATTTCAGAGTACACTGAGACATTAAACTGCATCATTTTCAATTCAATTCTGGAAAAGTTGGTGTGTTCTAAAACTTTTGACCAGTAGTGTATATCGAATGATAAATGAGTATAATAACTATGGTGACGGGGCTAGTCGTGTGGCGTTGTGCGTCTCACCGACACGTTGAGCGGGTTGATCTCCACCTCCGTGCTGCAGTTGATTGGTCCTTCCGTGTCGAAGCTGGTGATGTAGAGCAGCGAGCCGTTCTTGAGGCGGTACGGCCATTTGACCACCAGAGACGCCTTACTGATGGTGCTGGGCCCGCTGTTATGTAGCTGCAGGAGGAGCACACACACCGCTCAGCACTGCTCACTACTATAGTACTGTTACTAACACTGGAGCTACTTAAAGTACTCATTGTGCAGAACAATATATAATATTATTGTTTAACCTCTGAACCCCACCAACCCTTTGTTGGCTTTCAACCGTTTGTCTGCGTTAAAAATAATCGCTTTAGTTATCATTTTAGTATAAAGAAGCTGAAAATATAAATACTTGGGTAACTTAACACTTTATCGGGCGATATATAACTATATATATATATATATATAACTATATTTGGGAATTTCAGTGGATATCAAAATGGGGTCCCCATGTCTCTGTTTGGTCATAGAACCACATGGATTTGTACGAGGAGAACTTGACCATGACAGCATATTAAGGCAAGTATGAATAAAAATAAAAATACAAACCGGGGGGGGGGGGGTTTACCAGATTAAAGTGTCAAATCTACAAGAAAAAAATGTGCAGATTTAAGAGATTTAAAGTGGCAAATCTGCTCCAAAAAAGTAGCAGATTTACGAGACAAAAGTGGGGAAAAAAACTTTTTTCTCGCAGATTCACCACTTTAAATCTCATAAATCTGCACATTTTTTCTCGTAGATTTGACACCTTAATCTGGTAAACTTTTTTTCTCAAAATATGACCCCCCCTCCCCTGGGTCCGTATGTTTTTTTTACACATTCTGGCTGAATGAAAAATCCTCCAATATTCTCTAGGGTTGAAATTTGGAGTTTGCAAGTATTTCAATGAGTGCCCTGTTAAGGGTTAAATGTAGTTGCAACTGCTAAAGTCTAAACTCCACAGACATATACTAATATATATATGTGTGTGTGTGTGTGTGTGTGTGTGTGTGTGTTTGTACCTCGTACACGTGGACGATCTGCGGCCCAATGTCGTCTCCCACCACCGGAGGATCTCGAGGTTTCCAGTTAGCGATGGGAAGCAAAATCGTAGCAGGAGACGACGTCCTGCACACACACACACACACACACACACACACACACACACACACACACAGACACACACACACACACACACACACAGACACACACACACAGACACAGACACAGACACAGAGACACAGACACATACACAGAGACACACAGACACAGACACAGACACACACACACAGACACACACACACACACACACACACAGACACACACACACAGACACACACACACACACACACACACAGACACACACACACAGAGACACAGACACAGAGACACAGACACACACACACACACAGACACACAGAGACACAGACACACACAGACACACAAACACACACAGAGATACACACACAGAGACACACACACACACACACACAGACACACACACACAGAGACACACACACACACACACACACAGAGTGACACAGTGTTCACATGTACTATAAGAGTGAGTGTGTGTGTGTGTGTGTGTGTGTGTGTGAGTGTGTGTGTGGTACCCTCTGATGGAGACTTTAGCGAGGACAGCCAGCTGGATGATGCTGGACACTTGAGGACTCTTGTTGTTGAACTGATTGGAGCTGAAACACAAACAGCAAAAACACGTCACAAAAATATTAAAATATATAAATATCAATTAAAATATTTAAATAAAGTGATGTTTGGCTCTGAAGCTGCTGTAACACAAACAGCCACAGGGTGGAGCTACACACACACTTACACACACACACACACACACACTTTTATAGGCAAATCAGGTTTTTCTTTGATCCCAAAACACCTTAAAACTCATGTGAGTTCATTTATTCATAGAAACAAACTGACTTTTATCCTTTTTAAAGTTAATTTGCATTAAATTAAAAGTTTTCCCATAATAAACACTGGCTGTCTCTACGTCACGCTGGCCCTTTAAGAAACTATGAGCTCAGGTTTTGCCTATTTTTAGAGAATGAAAGTTGTTTGTAGCTGCAGTTTAATAAAGAAGAAGAAGAAGAAGAAAAAGAAGAAGAAGAAGAAGAAGAAGAAGAAGAAGAAGAAGAGCAGCTCATTAACATGCTGCTGCTCTGCACACACAAACACACTTTGTCATTTAAATGAATGTCTGAATAAAAGCAGCAAAGCTTCGATGAATGCTGATCTCACACACACACACACACACACACACACACACACGTTTTACTAGTCTTGGAGTCTGAATGTGGGATTCTGGAGGAGTTTTAAACATTTTTGTTGATTCTGATTAGGTAATAATTTGTTAAACTCGGCACCAAATGAGTATAACTGAGTATAACTGAGTATAACTGAGTAAAAAAAAATTTTTTTAGACACAACTGGGCATTAAGAACCTTATTTATATCTTCAACTCAACAACAAAAACTGACAAAGAATACAGAAATCTACAAAATGTGGGATTCTGAAGGGAATTTTCAACATTTTTATCCATTCTCGAGGGTCAGAAATGGTTCAATTTAGCACCAAATGTGTGAAACAAATGTTATTACCCAAAAATGACGCATCCACCTTCATTCATTAAATCACACAAATTACGCAAATATACTAAATGTCAAAAGTTTCTGAAACCAGATCACAGCATGGAGTTTTCTCTCTTGGAGTCTGAATGTGGGATTCTGGAGGAGTTTAAACATTTTAACTGATTCTGATTAGGTAAAAAGAGGTAAAATTTAGCACCAAATATGAGTAACGAATGGTGTCAACATAAAAAAATCTTTTGAGACACAACTGAGCCTTAAGGATATTATTTATGTCTTTAACTCGACAACAAAAACTGACAAAGAATACAGAAATCTACAAAATGTGGGATTCTGAAGGGAATTTTCAACTCTTGTTCTCTGGCAACAAAAACTAACTCTTTTTTTCATCCTGCGTTCTTATCGTGCAATTCCACTAATTTTGCACTATTTATGCCATCCCTCATGTAAATATTATACAGTATTTCTTCTTGTATATCATTTCCTTGTATTTATATATCATTGTCTCATGCATTCTCTAATTTTGCATATTCAAACTAGTTTTTAACTATTTTCCATTTCATTGTAATGGTGTTGTGTTGCTGCTGGAGGTGCAATTTCCTGAAGGAACCTTCCCGAGGTGAGTTTCTATCTATCCATCAATTTAGCACCAAATGTGTGAAACAAATGTTATTAAATCACAGCATGGATTTTTTCTCTGCTGCTCTAAAATTCTTGGAGTTGGAATGTGGGATTCTGGAAGAAGTTTGACAATTTTCATTGATTCTCAAGTGGCCAAAAAAGGTAAAACTTCAGCAGCAAATGTGTGAAACAAACGGTGTGAGGCAGCAGCCAATATGGTCTCACAGAAATCCGTGAAATAGCCACGGATTTCGCTTAACTCAAAATCCGTGGAATAGCCACGGAATCGCTCAAATTTCCGTGAAACTGACACGGATTTCGCTACAATGCAAGTTAATAACATACAAAGTGATTATGTACATTCACTGAGTGAATATTTAGAAAATAAAACATATATTTCTCGCTAGAAATGTGATCAAAATCCATTTTTATGCAGAAACTAAGTCAAAATATTGATTTTTCACTAAAAATGAGAGAACTGTCCGCCATGTTTTTTGTTCTGACCGCTGGGACCTTGAAAGTCACGTGACTTGGAACAAACCAAACAAATATCCATGGAATAGCCACGGGATATGACTGTCATTAACTTGCATTGTAGCGAAATCCGTGTCAGTTTCACGGAAATTTGAGCGATTCCGTGGCTATTCCACGGATTTCTGTGAGACCAGGTTCCAGCAGCAGCTCTGAGACGTTCTGAGCCTGAGAACTGGCTTCAGATCCTCAGACCTCAGCCGTATAAAGCCATGGATCATCCTACCTGACGATCTGCAGGTCGAACCTCACCGACGTGTCGTCCTCTGACAGCTGCAGCACGCTGAACCTCAGCTCGGCCAGCACCTGGCCAATCACAGCACGGCAAGACACGGCAGGTAGCGCAGCAGGAGACAACAGAACAACCTCAGAACACACGCCATGTTTATAGTGTCTAGTCCAGGGGTGGGCAATTAATTTTCCCAAGGGGCCACATGACCAACACCACGAAGGTTGCAGGGGCCGGACCAAAACTCTGAACTAAATTCTACTCAATATTAATTTAATCGCTTTATAAAATACAGTAAATTATCTGGTTTTGAGCTGCTACTGATAGGAACACATGTTATGATAAGACTGTTAATGTGGAGTAAATAAAATATAGCAGTAAAAAGTAGTAAATACTCCAATCACTATATCACTAGTCCATTTATTTTAAACACAACTGTAAATGACCTTTAGTAAGCTTCCTATTTGTGTTTTTGTATTATATAGCTTGTTTTTCATGTTTGTAAATTTTCAAGGTGTTTAACAATGTTGAGGTGCTTTTATTTTGAAAAAGTGCTGTCCAGTGTGAAACGGGTGCTTTCATTTTGAAAGGTAGTGACAGGAAATAACCGATAGAACGGTTAAATGAAAAAACGAACGGTAAATAATAACGAGTGCGTAGTAATTCATATAAAGTTGATATAAAGTATCAAAAAGGGGCTGACTGACAGGGTAACAAGGTTTGTTAGAGTTTATTTTCTTCTGTCATATATATTAGTGGCTATATTTGTTGTCTTAACTATAGTAAAAGTGCTTGTTAGCTAGTGCTAATGTTTGCTATTTTTTTCAAAATAAAAGCACTGCGGTTATATTGATTTCTAATTTCTGGGTAACCTCACGCGGGCCGGACAAGGACAGCCAACGGGCCGGATGTGGCTCAATGCCCAGGTCTGGTCTAGTCAGACCTTTAGGGACTCGTCAGACTGTAAATCTGAGCTGTCAGTTAAAGGGTTAAAATGTAACAGGGTGTAAAAGTAAATTCTGTGATGGTGTTAAAATAGATTGTTAAAATAGTCAAACTGATAATATGGAAAAAACAGGGTTAAATGTTAAAAAAAGCACTTCTTTTTTAACCACTACTTTTACTTTTAAGCCCCAAGCACTGGTGCTTGGGGGATTGCCCTGAAGCCCTAATTATAATTAATAAGGTTGTAAAGGAATGGAATCAGTCTTGTGTACTTTCACAATAAAAGCCTCCTAACACTGACCTTGGTTCCTCCCTTCATGGGGTTCCCGAGGTCACAGACCACTATCTTGGTCTGGTTCTCCTTCCTGTTGCCGCAGGACAGCCGGGTCTGCCGGGGAAAACACAGTCAGCATCACGATTCAATCTGCTGAAACACATGAAGAAGAAGAAGAAGAAGAAGAAGAAGAAGAAGAAGAAGAAGAAGAAGATGGAGGAAGAAGAAGAAGAAGAAATAGAAAAAGAAGAAGAAGAAATAGAAGAAGAAGAAGAAGAAATAGAAGAAGAAATAGAAGAAGAAGAAATAGAAGAAATAGAAAAAATAGAAGAAGAAATAGAAGAAGAAATAGAAAAAATAGAAGAAGAAATAGAAGAAGAAATAGAAAAAATAGAAGAAGAAGAAATAGAAAAAATAGAAGAAGAAATAGAAGAATAAGAAGAAGAAATAGAAGAACAAGAAGAAGAAGAAATAGAAGAACAAGAATAAATAGAAATAGAAGAAGAAGAAATAGTAGAAGAAGAAGAAGAAGAAATAGAAGAAGAAGAAATAGTAGAAGAAGAAGAAATCGAAGAAGAAATCGAAGAAGAAGAAGAAATCGAAGAAGAAGAAGAAGAAGAAGAAGAAGAAGAAGGCACTGACCTGGCCCTTGACGACCCCGGTGAAGTCGGCCTGCGGCGGCAGGTAGATGTGCAGATCGGCCTCGTACGCGCCCTCGCCCTGGTTCTCAGCGATCACCTCCAGCGTCAGAGCGTTATCGTCCCCGGTGTACATCTGCTGACGGTCACTGTGGCAACAACATGTCATCATTATAGAATAATAATAACATGGTGAAGGAAAAGTAATGTTTTTATTTTGAAGGAAAAAGTAATGCTTTTGTTCTTATTTTAAAGAAGAAGTAATGTTTCTGCTCTTACTTTGGAGGAAAAGTAATGTTTCTGCTTTTATTTTGAAGTCAAAGTAATGTTTCTGCTCTTATTTTGAAGTAAGAGTAATGTTTCTGCTCTTACTTTGGAAGAAAAGTAATGTTTCTGCTTTTATTTTGAAGGAAAAGTAATGTTTCTGCTCTTACTTTGAAGGAAAACAAATGTTTCTGCTCTTACTTTGGAAGAAAAGTAATGTTTATGCTTTTTTTTGAAGGACAAGTAATGTTTCTGCCCTTACTTTGGAGGAAAAGTATCATTATAAAGACAATAGTTAACAGAAGACAGAAGCTGTAAACAATGAATAAATAATTATGTTACTAAATGTGTAAAAAAAAATAACAATAAAAATACATTCAGGCATGAATTAATTGATAAAATGTGATATAAATTGATATTTATTATTCATTATTATTTATCTTTGCGTACCAAAAGGCACAAAGTTGAGCCCATGATGCATATATATTATTATTAATAATAATAATAATAATAATAATAAACAAGAAGAAATGCATTAATACAGAAATAAATAAATAAATTCAGAACGTAATAAAAATAAATATAAAAGGAAATAAATAAAGAAGAAAATTCAAACAGAAATACCAATTTAAGTCACATTTTATCAATTCTGAAACATAAAACTGCCATATCTGGTTCTGTTTGTGAAACAAAGTCTTTCTCTCTTTCCACTCAGACTTTAAATTCATGCTCATGAAATTATTTTGGTATGAACAGTGTGAAGTCAGACCTCTTCACCGACAGCCTCAGGTCGGGTTTACAGATGTTATCTTCTCCACAGTCCAACAGGATGTGAGCCTGAAGGAGGAAGAAAAGATCAATGACTGCTTATACATATATATATATATATATATATATATATATATATATATATACAGTGTTTCCCACACATAGACCATTTTGTGGCGCACCCCCACATAATGGAGACCGACCGCCACAAAATGATTGTTTTATTTTTTTCCCCCTCTCTAGGACATTAAAAAACTGTAACGTCCGTAACGTTAGCCAACGCACAGAAGACACCGCATTCATATCAATAAATAAATGTTTTACAATGAACCGGTCTCAGAGCTGGCAACACTCTCCGGTAACGTTAAGGCATATTGAATGGTTTCCGCAAATGCTGTTAACGGGACGAGAGCAGTCAAAGCGGCTGCTTCAAGCTAGCTACATCGAGGGTAGGTTCGCTTCCTGTTTTCAAAGTTAAAGCACAAATTCTATCGTTAAAAAGGGCAACAGGCGTTTTATTTTTGTGAATGTAACCGGAAGTGCGCTGCTCACGACGGCTAGCTTGAGTAGCGCCGAATTCGTCCAAACAAAAGTGTAAACAGCTGGTATTTAGACAAATTAACGACGCACTGGGGATCTAAATGGCTACTTTCTCGCCTAAAAATGTTTGAAATGTCAATAAAGTGATATATTTAAATAATTTAGGACTTTACTGGTGTCAGTGGAGCACCACAAATTGCTATCTGGTCTGTGGGAAACACTGATATATATATATATATATATAACATACATATATTATTAAAGCTAATGCAGTACAAACATCAACCGACCAAACACACACACACACAGGTGTGTTACCTGCTTGGTGACGTTGGATGGCGCCGACACATCAATGATCGGCAGCAGTCCGGTTGGATCTGCAGCTCGCTGGTAGTCCAGACTGTACTCCATCGCCACGGAGATCGGCGTGATCTTATCCCGAAACCCACGATCGTCCTGACACACACAAACAGTGTTCACTCTTATTTTGAAGGAAAAGTAATGTTTCTGCTCTGAGTATGAAGGAAAAGTAATGTTTCTGCTTTTACTTTGAAGGAAAAATAATTTCGAGCTATGGTTACTACTCTTACTGTGAAGAAAAAGAAATGTTGCGAAATGTTGCAACTCTTATTTTGAAGGGAAAGTAATGTTTCTACTCTTATTGTGAAGGAAAATACATGTTTGTGGTTTGTACTCTTATTCTGAAGAAAATGTATATTTCTACTCTTATTGTGAAGGAAAAATAATGTTTCTACCTATGGTTACTACTCTTACTGTGAAGAAAAAGGATGTGGCAACTCAACTTGACGGAAAAGTAATGTCTATACTCTTATTGTGAAGGAAAAGTCACGTTTGTACTCTCATTCTGAAGGAAAATCTAATCTACTCTTGTTCTAATCTAATTCTACTCTTATTGTGAAGAAAAATATTATATAAAAAATAGGAGTCAAAACATGTTTTTCTTCAAAATAAATGTATCTACTCTTATTTTGAAAAACAAATGTTAAAACTCTTATTTTAATCCTGACACACACAAACAGTTTTCACTCTTATTTTGAAGGAAAAGTAATGTTTCTGCTCTTAGTTTGAAAGAAAACTAATGTTTCTGCTCTTACTTTGAAGGAAAAGTAATGTTTCTGCTTTTACTTTGAAGGAAAAATAATTTCGAGCTATGGTTACTCCTACTGTGAAGAGAAAGAAATGTTGCGAAATGTTGCAACTCTTATTTTGAAGGGAAAGTAATGTTTCTACTCTTATTGTGAAGGAAAATACATGTTTGTGGTTTGTACTCTTATTCAGAAGAAAATGTATATTTCTACTCTTATTGTGAAGGAAAAATAATGTTTCTACCTATGGTTACTACTCTTATTGTGAAGAAAAAGGATGTGGCAACTCAACTTGACGGAAAAGTAATGTCTATACTCTTATTGTGAAGGGAAAAGTCATGTTTGTACCTCTCATTCTGAAGGAAAATCTAAACTACTCTTGTTCTAATCTAATTCTACTCTTATTGTGAAGAAAAATATTACATAAAAAATAAGAGTCAAAACATGTTTTTCTTCAAAATAAATGTATCTACTCTTATTTTGAAAAACAAATGTTAAAACTCTTATTTTAATCCTGACACACACAAATAGTTTTCACTCTTATTTTGAAGGAAAAGTAATGTTTCTGCTCTGAGTTTGAAGGAAAAGTAATGTTTCTGCTTTTACTTTGAAGGAAAAATAATGTTTCTGCTTTTACTTTGAAGGAAAAATAATTTCAAGCTATGGTTACTACTCTTACTGTGAAGAAAAAGAAATGTTGCGAAATGTTGCAACCCTAAAAGTAATGTTTCTACTCTTATTGTGAAGGAAAATACATGTTTGTGGTTTGTACTCTTATTCTGAAGAAAATGTATATTTCTACTTATTGCGAAGGAAAAATAATGTTTCTACCTATGGTTACTACTCTTACTGTGAAGAAAAAGGATGTGGCAACTCAACTTGACGGAAAATTAATGTCTATACTCTTATTGTGAAGGAAAAGTCATGTTTGTACTCTCATTCTGAAGGAAAATCTAATCTACTCTACTCTTATTGTGAAGAAAAATATTATATAAAAAATAGGAGTCAAAACATGTTTTTCTTCAAAATAAATGCATCTACTCTTATTTTGAAAAACAAATGTTAAAACTCTTATTTTAAAGAAAGAAAAGCTTTCTTCTACTTTTATTTTGAAGAAAAATAAATGTTTCTAGTGTAACTTTATTGAAAAGTAAAGTTTCGTTTGGGTTAATAACTAGGGCTGTCAAATTATTGTGTTAATTGCGATTAATTAATTACAGTCATATTTAGCGCATTATGCTATTAATGTAATGAATTTAAATGGAATTATCTCAAATTGAGTGCTTTTCTCAGAATTTTTTAGGTGAGATTAAAAAAAGAGATTAATTAGATCAAATAATTACAGATCATAATTAATTAATCTCTCAACAGCACTATTAATAACTGATATCTGCTCACCAGGAAGACCATCTGCTCCTCGCAGGTCGCTCTGCCCCCGGTGGACACCTCCATGGTCTTGGAGTACTGGTAGGCCCGGTTGAACAGGAAGAGGACGCGCTTCGTCAAGTCCTTCTGCTTCAGACGGTCCAACGTGAGGTCCACTTTGAAGTCTGAGCAGACAGAGTTTATTATTATTATTATTATTATTATTATTATTAGTATTGTTATTACTATTATTATTATTATTATTATAATGAATGCAGACTCACTGAGCTTGGCTGGAGCTCCGCGGCCGCTGGCCTTCAGACAGTATTTCACCATGAAACTGAACCAACATTCATACACATTATTATTATTAATAGAGAGCTTTAATGGCCCAACCAGAGGTGGCACCAAGTCATTGTTTTGCAAGTCACAAGTTAGTCTCAAATCTTTGCCCCTCAAGTCCTGAGTCAAGTCCCAAGTCAAGACAGGCAAGTCCCGAGTCCAGTCTCAAGTCAAGACCAATAAGTCTCAAGTCAAGACCAACAAGTCTCAGGTCAAGACCAACAAGTCTCAAGTCAAGTCCCAAGTCAAGACCAACAAGTCTCAAGTCAAGGTCCAAGTCAAGACAGGTAAGTCTCAGGTCAAGTCCCAAGTCAGGACCGACAAGTCTCAAGTCAAATCCCAAGTCAACACAGGCAAGTCCTGAGTCAAGTCCCAAGTCAAGACCAACAAGTCTCAAGTCAAGTCCCAAGTCAAGACTGACAAGTCTCAAGTCAAGTCCGAAGTCATGACAGGCAAGTCTCAAGTCAAGTCCCAAGTCAAGACCAACAAGTCTCAAGTCAAGTCCCAAGTCAAGACTGACAAGTCTCAAGTCAAGTCCTAAGTCAAGACAGGCAAGTCTCAAGTCAAGTCCCAAGTCAAGACCAACAAGTCTCAAGTCAAGTCCTAAGTCAAGACAGGCAAGTCTCAAGTCAGGACCAACAAGTCTCAAGTCAAGTCCCAGGTCAAGACAGGTAAGTCTCAGGTCAAGTCCCAAGTCAAGATCAATGAGTCTCAAGTCAAATCCCAAGTCCTACAGTTTGAGTTTCGAGTCCTTTCGAGTCCTTTTAACAGCAGAGTAATAATATTTACACGGATCACGTATCCTTTTAAAATCTGTATTTATTTATCAACATTTTTTTGCAAGAACATTCTTCAAACACGTTCTAAAAAATAGAGTTGTCCTTAGTAACAGACTTTTTAATCTTTGGGTTTTTACAAGTCATGTGACTCGAGTCCACACCTTTGGCTTAAACTGTAAATAACAACTGTGAATTTTTCACGTTTTAAGCAGCGTCACAACTTCAATACAATCAAAAATCTAAAAAGTATTAAAAAATGTGTTTGTTATATGACAGAAACTGAGCGACTGATGATAAATGAATAAATGAAAAAATGACTAAATAAGTGAATGAATAAATAATTAAAACGAATGAAGGTTTCTCACCAGGACACCTGCGTGGTGGTTCCAGGAAGGGTGCAGGTTTTATCTTCTGAGTTGATGATCTGAGGAGTCAGGTCTAAAGTGGCGTTCACACTGAGCACAGGACGAGCTCTGACACACACACACACACACACACACACACACACACACACACACACACACACACACACACACACACACACACACACACACACACACACACAGTAATGAAGGAGTATTAAATGTGTCCTAATAGCTTCTATAAAGTCAGGAGGAGAAAACACTTTGATATCAGAGGTGGCCTCGCTCATTAAACTCCTCACACACATACTGCCACAGCAGGGGCACACACACACACACACACACACACACACACACAGAGAGTATGGTTACCTGTATAAAACAGCCTTGTCTGCTCCGAACACGCCCACTATTAAATCTGAAAGATAGACAAACATCAGCTGTTTTCATCTGAGCCCTGCTGAGTGTGTGTGTGTGTGTGTGTGTGTGTGTGTTTGTTTGTGTGTGTGTTTGTGTGTGTGTGTGTGTGTGTGTGTGTGTGTGTGTGTACCTGGATATCCATTCTGGTCGATGTCAGTGTTTCCAGTCATGGAGTATCCAAAGCTGGCAGGCATGTAGCTGGACGCCCACTTCCCTTGCAGGACCTGACAGAAACAGGAACCAGACTGTTTGAAAATCACACTTTTTTTGTTTCTGTGTGTTAAATGTTGATCCAGTCAGTCAAAGTGAAAGAAAATACTGATCAGGTCATAGAGGTGAGGTAACATGGTAATAACTGGTATCTACAGGCAGGATGAGAGGAGTCACAACCTGACAGAATAAAAGTGTTTCTACTTTTATTCTGAAAAAAAAAACCTCTTACTTTGAAGAAAACCCTTATTTTGAGGAAAAATAAAAAGTTGCAACTCTTACTTTGAAGGAAAAAGTAATGTTTCTACTCTTATTTTGAAAAACGTTCATTTTTGCAACTCTTATTCTGAAGTAAAGAAAATGTTTGAACTCTTATGCTGAAGGGAAAAGGAATTTTTCAACTCTTATTCTGAAGTAAAGGAAATGTTTCAACTCTTAGTCTGAAGAGAAAAGTAATGTTGCAACTCTTATTTTGAAGTGAAGGAAATGTTGCTGGTCGGGGTGTCTACCTGTGAGGGGGCGGAGTCAGGACCTCGAGGGCGTCCGTTATGGATGTAGACCAGACCGTGACCGTCAGCGCCGCCGTACGGAGCAGAGATGGCCACATCTGCAGGGAGACAGAAGGTCAGCCTGTGTGTGTGTGTGTGTGTGTTTGCGTGTGTGTGTGTGTGTGTGTGTGTGTGTGTGTGTGTCTCACCGTTGTACCCGTCCATGTCCAGGTCTCCAAGCGCCGCGATGGCCGAGCCGTATCTGGCATAAACCTCCGACCCCGTCAGCAGCTGAGGAGGGGAGTGGAAGGAGAATCCACCACGACCCAGATACACCGAGACCTGTACACACACACACACACACACACACACACACACACACACACACACACACACACACACACACACACACACACACACACACACACACACACACACACACACACACACACACACACACAGACACACACAGACACAGATAGAGACACACAAACACAAACACAGACACGCACACACACACACACACACACACACACACACACACACACAAACACAGACACACACACACAAACACAAAAACAGACACACACACACACACACACACACACACAGGTTTATATCTTTAAAAACATCAGAAAGTTATTAATATTTGTTATTATTTCAACAGCAGTGACAGATACTACAAAGTTCTCTAAGAAGCTTCAGTCCTCTGACAGAGTGTGTGTGTGTGTGTGTGTGTGTGTCCTACCTGTCCCACCTCCCTCAGTTTCCCATCAGACCACCTGTCCATGAAGAGCGGAGCTCCGACCAGCAGGTCCACCAAACTGACACACACAACAACCACTGCTATGAAAACTGACATTAACATTAACATGATATTTATTGTTTTATAATAAAGTGTCAGTGAGCAGCTGGAGGTCAGAGGTCACAGACGTCATTAAAGCACTCACCCGTCGTTGTTCACGTCCGTTGCCGCCACAGAGTGTCCGAAGTACGCCGCCATCTACAGACGGACAGGGAGACGGTCAAAAAATGTCCAGGTCCCCGAAACTCTCCACACCTGAACTGTTCCTTCAAATACGGTCTACAGAACTCATTAATATTGTATATTAACTCTCAGCAGCTCATATTAACTTTGATTTAACTAAATAAAAGTTTGAACCCTTATTTTGAAGCAAAATAAAAGTTGCAACCCTTATTTTGAAGAAAAATAAGTTACAACTCTTTTTTTGAAGGAAAAAGTAAGGCTCCACTCTTATTTTGAAGAAAATGAATTGTGCAACAAGAAAAACAAATGTTGCAACTCTAATTCTGAAGAAAAACTAATGTTGCAACTCTTATTCTGAAGTAAAGGAAATGTTTCAACTCTTGTTCTGAAGGGAAAAGTAGCAGCTGCTCATATTAACTTTGATTTAACTAAATAAAAATAGGAGAGGAGGAGGAGCAGGAGAGGAGGAGGTGGAGAAGGAGGAGCAGGAGGAGGAGTAGTCTGCCATCAACTGATGTTAATGACAGACTTCCTTCCTCTTTCATCTGTTTCCTGTTTCTCTGTAAAACTGTCAGACTTTTATCTCTGCAAAGATAAATGTTCCCTTCAGTCTCCTCCTGCTCCTCCTTCCTCCTCTTCTCCTCCTTCTGCTCCTCCTCCTCTCCTCCTCCAATTAAGTATTTCTGTTATTTATTAATCCATTCATTTATTAATTATTATTTTATTATTACTATTATTTCCACATTTATTATTACAGTTGAAACCAGAAGTTTACATACACTATATAAAAAGACACATATGCTTTTTTTCTGACTGTCTGACATGAAATCAGACAATCACTTTTCCTGTTTTAGGTCCGTTAGGATTACCAAAATTACTTCCATTTGCTAAATGCCAGAATAATTTTTTTAGACAATTTTTTATTACTTTCTTCAAAGTCTGAAGTTTACATACACTAACATTATTATGCCTTTTAAAAATTAAGGTCTTTGTCCCTGTGTGCATTTGCAAACTGTAATCTGTTTTATGTAAAAGCATACGTGTCTTTTTATATAGTGTATGTAAACTTCTGGTTTCAACTGTAATTCTACATTCATTTATATATACATATTTTTTAATTCTTACATTAATTTAGACATTTATTAATTTGGTCACCCAACCAAGCCAGAATGTAAATGTATTTATTTATTATTATTTTATTCTGATTTATATTTATGGATAAATGTGGAGCAGCTCACCTGTGTGCCGGTGTAGTTCACCACGGACTCCATGTTCTGTCCATTAAAGATGTTCACCTGCAGACACACACACACACACACACACACACACACACACACACACACACACACACACACACAGGGCAGTGAGCTGAGCTTCAGCATGTGTGTGTGTGTGTGTGTTTGTGTGTGTGTGTGTTAGTGTGTGTGTGTGTGTGTGTGTGTGTGTGTGCGCGTGTGTGTGTGTGTGCGTGTGTTAGTGTGTGTGTGTGTGTCGGTGCGTTAGTTTGTGTGTGTGTTTGTGTGTGTGTGTGTTAGTGCGCGTGTGTGTGTGTGTGCGCGTGTGTGTGTGTGTGCGTGTGTTAGTGTGTGTGTGTGTGTGTGTGTCGGTGCGTTAGTTTGTGTGTGTGTGTGTGTGTTAGTGTGTGTGTGTGTTAGTGTGTGGTGAGTGAGTGTGTGTGTGTGTGTGTGCGTGTGTGTGCGTGTGTGTGTGTGTGTGTGTGTGTGTCTTACATAACCCAGAGCTTTGTCTCCACGAGGAACTCCGGTCACATAATCTGTGAAGAGGAAACACGAGTTCAGTCTCTATCCAGTTATAGATATAATATATAAATAATATTCAATAACTGTTCAGCCAATAAAGTTAATTTTAATGTATTAATGTATAAATGAATGTAACAGGATTAAAAAACAGGAATCAAACTCTCGTTCTCACCTTCTTTTCCATCATCGTTAAAATCTCCAACTGTCACCGAGTATCCTGCACACACACACACACACACACACACACACACACACACACACACACACACACACACACAAAATATAACAACGGCTCCAAACATTCTCAGTTATGATCTCGATCTTTCTTCTTAATAAAGTTAAGTTCAGGAATTTGGGGGATTTTTGCACAATTTTCATCTTAAAACTTCTCATAAACTTTCCTCAGAGGAAACAGAAAGAAAGTGACATCAGGTCTAAAAACAGGAAGAATCTTTTAGCAAAAGCCTGATTAACATTTATTTATATTTTCAATCACATGTTCATTGTGTGTGTGTGTGTGTGTGTGTGTGTGTGTGTGTGTGTGAGTGTGTGTGTGTGTGTGTGTGGTTACCGAGGTAACTGTCGTCATACTGGGCGCTGGCTGACTTGGTGGCAAGCGTGTTCTCGTACGGATTTGTGTATTCTTCAGAGGACCGAGTAAGGATCTCCGACACGTCATCGGAGATCAGCTGACCTGCAGAGAGAACACAGGAGAACGTTACAGAACATACAGAGAGAACACAGGAGAACGTTACAGAACATTACAGAACATAAAGAGAGAACACAGGAGAATGTTACAGAACATATAGAGAGAACACAGGAGAACGTTACAGAACATACAGAGAGAACACAGGAGAATGTTACAGAACATATAGAGAGAACACAGGAGAACGTTACAGAACATTACAGAACATATAGAGAGAACACAGGAGAACGTTACAAAACATTACAGAACATAAAGAGAGAACACAGGAGAACGTTACAGAACATACAGAGAGAACACAGGAGAATGTTACAGAACATAAAGAGAGAACACAGGAGAATGTTACAGAACATACAGAGAGAACACAAGAGAACGTTACAGAACATACAGAGAGAACACAGGAGAACGTTACAGAACATTACAGAACATACAGAGAGAACACAGGAGAATGTTACAGAACATACAGAGAGAACACAGGAGAATGTTACAGAACATAAAGAGAGAACACAGGAGAATGTTAGAGAACCCCCGCTTAAAAAGCAGTGTGTTAGAGAATATAAAGAGAACGTTAGAGAACATCAACAGAGAGCTGAATCTCAGAGAACATGAAGAGAACAGAAGGAGAGAGGAGAACAGTAAGAGAAGAACTGCAAGACAAGAACCAGGAGAGGAGAGAACGAGAAAAAACAAGAAGAGAACAGAGAACAGAGAGAGAATGTGCGACGTTAAACAGCAGTTTG
Organism: Centropristis striata; assembly: GCF_030273125.1. Lineage (NCBI taxonomy): Eukaryota > Metazoa > Chordata > Actinopteri > Perciformes > Serranidae > Centropristis > Centropristis striata. The sequence continues at coordinate 36,223,036 of NC_081526.1, read as the reverse complement.
TTTACAGGCTGAAACAGTCAGAACATGTAATTAAAGGAGCCGCAGAGACACTGTGTTAACGAGGGTCTAACCAGAACCAGAGGAACCAGGGGGTGTGTGTGTGTGTGTGTGTGTGTGTGTGTGTGTGTGTGTGTGTGTGTGTGTTTGTTTGAGTGTGTGTGTGAGGACTCAACAGGAAACAATAATTAGGCTTACACCCTCAGAAGAAGAAAACATGTGTGAGACTGAGTCAGCGTTCAGGATACAGTCAGTGTGTCACACCCTCTGATGTCACACACACACACACACACACACACACACACACACACACACACACACACACACACACACACAGTCTCCTCTGTAACTTCTAACATCAGTCTGAAGCAGAATAAAGGTTTATTTATTTATTTATCTGTGATTTAATGTGAATAAACAGAACGTGAATTGGTTTTCTCAATGTAATCTGGTTTCACTGAGTTATAAATCAATGGATATAATTTTTTGGAGATTTTGTTTTAAGTTTCAGTCTCTTAAAAAAGTCCTTAAACTGTTCCACAATCCATACAAAATAACACAAAAGTTGACTGAAAAATAGATAATTTTTGGTTTAAATTAAGTGACTTGTTAATGTTATCTGGCTAGTTTTATGGGTTTTATGCATTAATAAGTCTAAAGCCAAAATAAAGAGATTTATCTTTGATTTAATGTGAAAAGATGGTTCTATAGGATGCTGAAAAAACTCAACATGATGCTGATGTGGAAATGAATTGATGAATGAATTGATGCTTTGTCAGGTCTGAAGAACACAAGAACACTGCTGTTAAAACGATGGTTTTCTGAATGGAGTCTGGTTCATCACAGCGACGCTGAAAGTTACAAACTTTGTATAAAATGTTGACGTGAAACAGCTGATGAAGGACGTGTGGGTGTAGAGAGAGCCGGCTCACTTTGATACGAGTTAAAAGACGAATTAAAGACGTAAAAATCGAACAAATAACTTACTCCTTGAGGCTTCAAAAAGATATATTTGTTAACAGATGGAGACCTGCCATGACCATACTAATGCAATAATCTCATGTTACCTTTATTTTATTTTACTTTATTTCACTTAATTTAATTTGATTTATTTCCATTAACACAGTTTATTATTTAATTACTTATTGTTTGTTTGTGTTACTTTGGTTTAACTATGTCATTTATACATATTTGACTTGATGTATATGATTTAATGCTGTATTAAGCAGATCACAAATGAAAAACAGCAGACTAAATGTGAATTTGTATATGCTGCAAAAATTGAAATAAAATTTAAGTTTAAAAAAAAACACCGTAAAAATCTCAGTGGAGTTGTGCAGGTAACAGGAGCGTCAGCGGTGACGAGTCGGACTCTCAGTGGTTTCATTCTCTGGAAGTCCTGCAGTGACTCATCACGTCGTCATGCTGACGCAGCACAACGTTAAACCACCAAACACAACAAGAGCTGGAACCTCCGACACCAACAAGACTTTTATAGAAGCATGTTGATACTGCAGCAGGAGCTCTGTGTGTGTGTGTGTGTGTGTGTGTTTAGGGAGATGTCACACACACTCACCCTGCCAGTAGAAGCTTCCAGGCCCTCCCACCACCACCCTGTTGTTCTTCTGAAACATAAAAGGAGATTTTTTTTATAATTCAACGGCAGATGTTTAATGCAACAAAATAAAAGCTTTTATTATTGTTGTGAGCTGAATGATTTCACTAAATCTCAGTTTCAGTTTGACTTGCTCACAGAGATATTTAGTAAATTAATTCAAATAAAAAAGATGTTAGCAATTAGTTATGAAAATGAAATCCTTCCAATGTCTTATTATTAGTATCTTGGAGACTTTTCAAAGAATAATTTGGGACATTTTGGTACCAAGTTAAGTTTTATTTCAGACGAGTTTCCTGGTGTTTACCTTGAGGAAGTCAGCGCTGAAGCCGGCCTGACAGAAGCCCTGGCCCTCAGGGGAGGTGGCACCTGCACACACATCATATATTAACATAAAGAGATATGATATATAACATCAAGAGATATGATATATTAACACAGTGGCAGACTCAGAGGGGGGGCAGAGTGGCGGAAACGAGAGGAAGTGCCTTATTGGCTGCCCTTTACACATGCAGAAAAATTATTGGGTGCCCTCTAGGGTGCCCCTTCATACAAAATATTATGATGATGTGCCCTCTAGAGCAAAAAAACTTGATAATGTGCCTTAATAAGTGCCCTTCTGCCCTTCTCTCTTTGGTATCCGACGAACGGGAAATGCAAAAGAGGCGTTGCTTTCATGTGGCGTCGCTATGACGAACAGCTACATCGAGTGGTACTAAAATCCGTAATGGATAACGAAGCAAAAAGCAGATTAATAGTATTAATAGTCTGCCTGTACCCGGAATAGAAAAGCGCAATTAGATACCATGTTAAAAAAACACGATAACGTGCCCTTGCAATAGAGAGAAAAAAAGAATCCCAGTGAAGAAAATGATCTGCAGTGATTAAAAAAAAATGTCACAGTATGATATCAATAAAGATTCTATAATACAATATCACCCAACTGTGAAAAATATTATGTGAGGTGTTTGCTCTCATTTAGCTGAAAAAGTGGATTCAATTGATGCATTTTACTTAAAAATTTACAACTTTTCTCCTGGGGAGGCATGTCCCTGGACCCCCCTACAGGGTTTGGTTCAATGGTTTTAATTGTCAACACCATATCATTAATTACTTTGATCTGGATCTCCTTTTAACTTAATGCTAATTGTACTAAAGGATGAGGTCTATTGCATCATACATCATGCATCATAATTAGGCGTGCTGGTGGGGCTCCATGTTGTGCAGAATGTGCCCTTTTTATTTTTTTTGCGCCTGCCCTTCAAACAGTCTGAGTCCGCCACTGTATTAACATAAAGAAATATGATATATAACATAAAGAGATATGTTAAATATCATAAAGAGATGTGCTGTAATACCAGACCTGATCTGCAGGGGGAGTACTCCACCACCTTGGCTCCTTTCTTGAGGAAACAGGTTCCGACCGGCTCGCGCTCCGACACGCCGAACGTGGACCACTGGTAGAGAGGAGCACACGCCTGCAGGGAGTAATCTGATTACATTACTGCAGTAAAAGTACTAGCACCACACTGTGAAATGACTCCACTACAGTAAAAGTGAAAATAAAGTATCAAAAGTAAAAGCAATTGTGATGCAGATTGTTTTATATATTTTTTTATATATTATTATTATTATTGATGCATTTATGTAAACAGTGCTTGTCAAGGTAGGGCTCATTTATTTTAACTCCTTAATATGATTTTATGTGGTTAAAAAAAGTCTAATCACATTAACCCTTTATCAGGCAAAGAACTATATTTGGTAACTTCAGGTAATATTTCCAGAAAAAAGTTAGAAAATTTGCTAGATTGAAGTGGCAAACCTACAAGAAAAAAGTTGCAGATTTAAGAGATTTAAAGTGGCAAATCTGCACGAAAAAACTTGCAGATTTACGAGAAAAAAGTGGGGGAAAAGCAGTTTTTTTCTCCCAGATTCACCACTTTAAATCTCATAAATCTGCGCATTTTTTTCTTGTAGATTTGCCACTTTAATCTCGTAAACTTTATTCTCAAAATATTATTTTCGTATGTTTTTTTTACACATTCTGGCTGTATGCAATATCCTCCAATATTGTCTAGGGTTGAAATTTGGAATTTGGAAAGTATTTCAATGAGTGTCCTATTAGGAGTTAAAGTGGTGAATCTGGGAGAAAAACGTTTTTTTTTTTCCCACTTTTTTCTCGTAAATCTGCCACTTTTTTCATGCAGATTTGCCACTTTAAATCTCTTAAATCTGCAACTTTTTTTCTTGTAGATTTGCCACTTTAATCTAGTAAATTTGCAACTTTTTTTTCTCTAAATATTACCTGAAGTTACCAAATATAGTTATTTACCTGACAAAGGGTTAAATGTATCATGTTCTTTGTTTAATCTCGAGCTGAAAGTAAATAAAGCCGTGTTA